>NC_080596.1:43112957-43270457 GCF_027887145.1 Ammospiza caudacuta | reverse complement strand
CCTTCCTTCCTTCCTTCCTTCCTTCCTTCCTTCCTTCCGACACTTCCTTCCGACACTTCCTTCCGACACTTCCTTCCGACACTTCCTTCCTTCCTTCCGACACTTCCTTCCGCCACTTCCTTCCGGCACTTCCTTCCGACACTTCCTTCCTTCCTTCCTTCCTTCCGCCACTTCCTTCCTTCCTTCCGCCACCTCCTTCCTTCCGCCACTTCCTTCTGCCACTTCCTTCCGCCACTTCCTTCCGCCACTTCCTTCCTTCCTTCCTTCCGCCACTTCCTTCCGCCCCTTCCTTCCTTCCTTCCGACACTTCCTTCCTTCCTTCCTTCCTTCCTTCCTTCCTTCCTTCCTTCCGCCACTTCCTTCCGCCACTTCCTTCCGCCACTTCCTTCCGCCACTTCCTTCCTTCCTTCCAACACTTCCTCCCTACCGACACTTCCTTCCTTCCTTCCTTCCTTCCTTCCTTCCTTCCTTCCTTCCGCCACTTCCTTCCACCACTTCCTTCCGCCACTTCCTTCCGTCACTTCCTTCCGACACTTCCTTCCTTCCTTCCGCCACTTCCTTCCTTCCTTCCTTCCTTCCTTCCTTCCTTCCTTCCTTCCTTCCTTCCGACACTTCCTTCCTTCCGACACTTCCTTCCTTCCTTCCTTCCTTCCTTCCTTCCTTCCTTCCTTCCTTCCTTCCTTCCTTCCTTCCTTCCTTCCGACACTTCCTTCCTTCCTTCCGACACTTCCTTCCGACACTTCCTTCCTTCCGACACTTCCTTCCTTCCTTCCTTCCTTCCTTCCTTCCTTCCTTCCTTCCTTCCTTCCTTCCTTCCTTCCTTCCTTCCGCCACTTCCTTCCGCCACTTCCTTCCGCCACTTCCTTCCGCCACTTTCTTCCGACACTTCCTTCCGACACTTCCAACACTTCCTTCCTTCCTTCCGACACTTCCTTCCTTCCGCTACTTCCTTCCTTCCGCCACTTCCTTCCGCCACTTCCTTCCGCCACTTCCTTCCGCCACTTCCTTCCTTCCTTCCTTCCGCCACTTCCTTCTGCCACTTCCTTCCTTCCGCCACTTGGTTTTTTCCTTCCGCCACTTCCTTCCTTCCGCCACTTCCTTCCTTCCTTCCGACACTTCCTTCCTTCCTTCCGCCACTTCCTTCCTTCCGCCACTTCCTTCCGCCACTTCCTTCCGCCACTTCCTTCCGCCACTTCCTTCCGCCACTTCTTTCCGCCACTTCCTTCCTTCCTTCCACCACTTCCTTCCTTCCGCCACTTCCTTCCTTCCGCCACTTCCTTCCGCCACTTCCTTCCGACACTTCCTTCCGCCACTTCCTTCCTTCTGCCACTTCCTTCCCTCATCTAAGAACACTTCAATACTAATAACAGTTTTGATTACTAATTAACTATAAGAAAGTTTAACATGATGATCAACAGGATGTTCAAAGAAGGTTCCTATGGTCAGCAAGAGATACAGAAATTTGAAATAAGAGACTCTGCAGAGCAGCAAAAAAGATGAGAGGGTGCTAGATTAAATATATAAATTAACTACTCTAAATAAAGGAGGCAATGTTGATGTAATAAAACTTTCTTTTCAATATGCACTTATATTTGATTAGGGACACCAATAAAAAGAAAATGTTGTAAAAGGCCAACAGATGCCTTGAGGCAAATAAAAATCCCAAATGTCATCTTCACAGATGAGACAATATTTCCAATATTATATATTTCCCATGGACAGACACAGATCCTTTAAAGTGTGACAAAATTCTTCCTATAATACCATGTGTCAGAGGATTTTGAGACAGAGAAAGGTTCTATAAATATCTTGGAATATGACCTGGCTTGCACTGTGGTTTTGTGCAAAGTTTCTAATTTTGCAATCCAGAAAATGCAGTTTGTGTACAGATGACTTTTTGTACATATTTCAGATATGATGATATAATAATGTAGGATATCTGGACAAATATTGATCTGTAATGGTTAAAATAGCAAATTCTGCTCAATAATCTTTCCTTGTAGCTTTGAAGTCAATGAACCAAAGTTTACTTGGACTGTAATATTCAGTGAAACTCAAAGAATTTTACAGGAAATGCAACACAGAAATGAGGAGGATGAGTGCAGAAAAATCCTACTCTTCTAAAAATATATAGCACTTTAAGCCCAAGGAAGCAGCCATGTTATACTGTTTGACATTAAATTCTTGGGCCAGATTCCTACTTATTGTAGTCAAATAGAATTGGAATTTACACTGAAGTAAGGTAGTTTGTTATTCAGCAGTAAATTTTATATAATTAAATAATCTTATCTAAATATTATCTGAATTATATTATCATTAGCAGTAAATATTATCTAAATTTAAAAGGATAGAGAATAGCATAAACTGCAGGCCCAAGTACAGGCCTTCAAAATACTTAGAGTATGTGTATAAATCTGAAAAAATAAATTAGTAAATAAAAAACTAAAATTGCTCACTTACATTCACTAGGAAAAAAAAAAATAAAGCCAAAACTGAAATAAAAACCAGAACTTTTCCTAGATAAAACTGAATGTATAACCAATAAACTATACAGACAAATGGCTGTCCAAAGGACTACAAACAGCACATTTGCTGATGGTTTTTGCATCCATCTTTTTCTTCTATGATGGAAAAGAATTTTTGCTGATTGTGTTTGAGAAGGACATGGCCTGAACCTCCACAATTTGCACATGATGTTTTCTCAGATTTGGGGTCTGACTTCCACAAAGTAAAGATTTTTACTTTCATTTTTTCCTCTTTTCATTCACAGGTGCAGGAAAACACATCATTAATGTATTCAGAAAGTAAAATCATCAGATCCATATCTTCAAATTTCACCTGTATTTCTTCTCTAAACAAGGACATTGTGCAAGTGCTGAAAAGGCATTTGCCATCCATTGAAGCTGAAATTCTGTTGTCCCTTAAGCAACCTGGAAAATTGTAGGGGGTGGAAAAGGTGATAAAGGCTTGTCACTCATTTGAAGAGATTGCATTCCCAGGGTGATTTCCCCAACAACAAGGCACAGTAATTCTAGGGCTAATAATGCCTATGGAGAGTAAAGAAGAACAGATAAAGTATTATGATATTTAGGAATACAGATGTATTTACATCTTCTCACCAGAGGTACTACAAAACCGCTGAATAAATATAAGATAACAGGCTAGAAAGACTGATCTGGAAATACTCAAGGACAACTGAATCTGCAAACCAAATACCAAATAAAAATACCAGCTTCAGTTCTGTGTGCTAAAATACAAGATACAAACATTGTTACTGAGACATAATGTACACAGCCACAAAAGTTTTCCACTGAAATATATCTGTGCCATAACTAGGAAACAGCTGCTGTGGACAAAGGACTTTGGTGAGGCAGAAGCTCTCTTTTTCCTAGTAAGAAGGAGTAATACAGTATGATTGTAGTGTATTTCCCACCTAAGGAGCTTAGGTGGAGGTTTAGCAATATCAAGATACTGATTATTATTTTACAACTCAGTATACTCTGAAGTTCCCCCTCAGAAATGACACAAAACTTTGAAGAAAAAGATCTCTTATCTCCATCTCTCCCTTCCAAATATAACTCACAGGACACACTTTACTCAACAAAGGTTCACTGAAGATAGATGACAATTGGATTACCATACCACACTATTCTATCATATACATTTTAGATATATATATTTAGAATCTCACCTTCTAAGTAATTCTGGGAATGTGGACATTTCTACTCTTTTGCTATGCACTTCTACACTTATTTATTAGTAGTTTTAGTGCTACTGAAAAAGATTGGTTTGACAGCCCCAGAGAAGAGAACCCTACACAGAAAAGTGATAGGGTCAACAGATTTCTCTGCACTAGCAGATTTCTCAGCAGTGTTTTGGTGTTAACTTATAAAAGAAGGTCAGTTCTGTTGCCCACTTAGTTTTTAGCCTTTCTGATCAACCTGCCAAGTTTGCCAATTAGTGCTAGTTGCACTCAATATGATCTCTTGATCTGCTTTCTAACATAAGCAGGCTGCTACACGAATCTGCTTCACATAGACAACCAAAACCAAATGTTTCAGCATTTTAAAGTCACTTGTAAATTAAGCATTAATTGCATTGACAGCTAGAAAGAGAAGCTTTGAAATATACTCATATACATATCTATATACTCTACATATATAGATATAGACAGATATATATATACATATGTAAAATTCACTGAGAATATTTTGGTAACTTCTGAACAAAATCCCTGTTTATCCACAGTAAATGAATCACTTCTGGAATCTGTAATGCAGTTAAGAATAATTTACAGTACTCTAAATAAAAAGGATAGCTGTTTCACACCATATGCACAATAGAGGAAATGAGAGGCCATGTGGGTATGTACTGTAAGGCAGTGACAAATATTGGCATGAACTGAAAGGCAGGGAACAATAAATAGGGACATATCAGTCTGAAACACAGCTTGTCTGTTACTATTACATCCTAATCCCATATTACATATAGCTTGCTAGTGTCAAAAATCCCACAAGTCTTGATAGCAACAGCGTGAAGGTGGTGTCTTTTTATGAAGGAGGAAGAAATTATCCCTTGAGAATTTTGAAGAAATAATTCCCTAGTATAGCACCCAGAGCAGGTTAGAAAAGAAGAATAATAAAACTGACTTCATGATTTTAATGTGGATTGTGTAAAAAAATTAAAATGCAATCCACATTAAATTAAATTCAGTCTTGGCTGTGGGGGCATTTGAAGGGGCAAACGTAAGACTGTCACACATATAAGGTAGGCTTGTTTGTCAGGTATGTTTCTTTAGGGATTTTCAAGGGTGTGAAATGATCTTAAATTTATATTACATTTCCTATTTGGCTGCAGGAGCCCTAGGAAACCAGTTACTGTGCATCATCTGACTATTGTACTACACTGCCTTTCTAAAAGTGGAAGAGAAGATAAAGGTACATTATTTTCCATGTACACATAATAAAAGGTGTCAGAGAAGAGGAAATAGTTTTTAAGCATTCTGAGATCAGCAGTAAATTTAAGTACTGTGCATAAAACCTTTAATTATAATTATAAAAGAGGTTTTCTGCTAATACTTCCTATATGCCAATATCATTACAGCCATAATAATTCTTATGTGTCAAAAACAAAGGAAAATCCCAAAAAAGAAGAGTCAGACACATATCATTACTGCTAACAGACTATTTTAACTGTGTTAAAACTGCCCGTGAAAGGACAGAGTTTTCATATGTTCTTCAGTAATATATAGTAACATCAGAAAATCTTAAGAATACATCTTAAATTGTGGAATGAATTCTTAATTAAATCATCTAATTCAGTGGAATTAAGTAGGAAAAAAGCCCAACCCTGAAATTATTTGGCTCTGTTGGATGGACATGCCATAGATTGAGTAAAAAATCTTGGTACTTGATTTACATTCCTCACCATCAAAAGGACTCTACAATTTAAAAAGTACTTCAACTTTTCATACTCCATCTATAAGGTACACATTTTAGATAATGTGGTGGCGTTATAGCAGAGCAGTATTTATCCTTGTACATCAGTATCTGGACCACCCACATAAGATCTTCAGGTAGCAAAATATATTACCAAAATTTTTGTGTACCTTTCCCCATCTCAGAAATTATTCCCTTTCTCATACAAGGTCTTTACGATTCTTTTGCCCTCTGTGGATTGTTTTACAATTTATCTTTCACTGTGAAGGAATATTACTGATGTGATTCAGAGTGAAAAGGCACATAAATAGAACTCTGCAGATGTTGAATGTTGACAGCTTGTTAAAAACTTTAAGAAAGGTTCAACAGCTTTTTAATTTGAACAATTTTGAATTACTGTTGAAGGTTTGCTCAAACCATGGCGACCATATCCCAAAGTTTCTAGTAAATTTATATTGCAGGAGTGAAAAGAATCTTTATTAGAAAATATGCTATGAAAACAATTACATTTTTCTTTCCAATTTTTCCTTATGGAAAATTCAGATGTACTTTTGAAGTTTAAAAGATCTATATTTGGCTTGGCATTAGATTTCAGTCTCATTTTAAGTGACCACTCACATATTTGCTTAAAAAATTAATAGTCTCAAACTGTCGGTATGCAAAACTATTACATATATTTTCTGGTAGTTGAAGCATTTCTGTCCATACAATCCTGGTCATAAGCAGGATTTAGCTCGGGAAAAATTTTTCTCTTACATTCTGAGCATGTATTTTCTTTTAGAACAGCTCCAACTTATTTCAATTACTTATAAGAAGAATGTGTTTGTAGGTGAATATTATACTTTTCAAGGGAGTTTATGTTAGTCATGCTATCTTCCAGTTCAAAAAGGTCATGAAATGCCTGTTGTGATGGTTACTATCACACCACAAAACCTGGCATTGTGAGTACTCAATTACATTAGTGTTATGAACAGTTGAAATCTCTAAAGATAGAGTACTATTAATCACTCTGTGTTCCCAGCAACTTCTTATTGACTGGGATAACAGGAGAAATAAGCTTGTGTCACCATAGGATATTATTATCAAGTGTCTTATTGTTGAAGTCAGCAACACATGAATATAGCTGAAGAAGATTAAAGACTTCTAAAAAACCCTAATGCAAGTAATGGTGCAAAATGATGAAAGGAAAAATAATTACCAATTATGGAAATAAGTGTTACTTATTGGAAATCTTGTCAGCTTGTATACACTTTTTTTTTACAGTTATGTTAGAAGTGTAAGAGCATGAGCATATGAAAATGACCATATGAATTTCCTGGGTTTATTGGTATTGCCTAAATGTGTGCAATTTTCACTCCCTTCATCCTGAGGTGTTGCTATATTAGATGGTAAATGCCACAAGTAATTCATATGCTCTCATCTACCTTCAATAAAGCCTACTTCCCTTTTTCATGTTTACCCTGTTGATACATAGTAACTTTTTGTTTTTTTTACTGAAGCTGAATCATGGACACTTTTCTGTCCATGTAGGAAATATTTTCTAGTGCCCCTGTTATTTAAAGTTTTGCCTTCATCCAGGAGGTAAAACATCATCAAATGTTTTGCGTTAAGATCACTGTATGTTTGAACTTCTTGGTTCTTTATCCCTGGATGTGTGATGGGAGTACTTCTGGATCTAGGTTATGAAAATGATTACAAGAATCAAGCTTCTGAATGTATTTATTATTCATATGTCACTTTTATTATTGGAGAGCAAGCCATAAGGAACCTGATTTTATGAAATTGACTCCAAGAAGAATAGTAACACATCTATCCTCCCAGCCTCCTACACCTACACTCCAATTTTTAAGAGTTACTGTCCTCAGAAAAAGCAAAACTCAAATACAGAATGTAAATCACGGATCCTTAGTAGTAGTATTGTTATCCTCCAGTTATATTATCTAAAAATATTGGTAATGTCAGCTTTGGTGAAGTTAATATGTATGTAATGTATGTACAGTTATTATCTTTGAGAAAAACATAAAACAAAAATATGTTTGCCTGGTGTCCCTTTTGAGCCCTTTTGTTTAAATATCTCCTTTAAAGTATAGATTTTATTTTCACTCTTTTGCAACACCCCTGAAAATTTTTCCTCCTTCATAAAATGGTTGAGTAGGCATTCATTAAATTAAGTGAAAGAAAATCATCTTTCTGATGATTACTGATTTTACCACATCTCTAGTAGACATAGATTTTACCATGTGCAATACTTTGAAGTACAACCAACTAAAAAAAAGTAAAACAATTTCTTGGGGTCATTTTTGTCCTTGGCTCTAATAATTGCTCCTGTATTTGTTTTGTTTTCTGATGAGTTCTGAAGTCCTGAGTTATCTGGAACACACTGGTAGTCTGTGACGGACTCTGCCCTCACATATAATTCAAAAGATAAAATAATAAAAGGGGAAATTGGATAAAGTCACTCTTCTGTGCTTGGGTTCTGCAGGATTTACTGGTTGGGCTGTTTCCTCAGCTCTGCCGCAGTCAGTTGGGTATATTACATCCACACTTGCTTCAGCAGCTGCTCTTTAATGTGTCACTGGCGTGCCATTCATAAACAAAAAATTTCATGAACCCCATAATGCAAAATTTGGCTGCAATTGAGAGGAAAGAAAACATGCCTTTCCTATTAACTCCAGGAATACACAAACATTTAAATCCCCAGTATAAATAAGAAGCAAGTTCAAGTCCTATGTCAATGGAAACTAGAATAAAAAGATGCAATCCTTGCAGGTGATCATAGTTATATATATTTATTTGAAATTAGAAAGCTCTTTCATATTTTTCCCTAGGTGTTCCACTGAACCTCTCATTTTGGATATCATATGTTTTGATAGAAAGAAGGTCTCCATAAATCTTAGATTTTAAAGGTAGATATGGCTAATTAAATCACCAAGACAGTTAACCTGTTAACCAAAATCCAAAATCCCAAAATCCATATTTTCTCTCTTGCGCTGATAGTTTTCCTTTTTTTTATGTTGCCTCTTCATCTAAACATGGCGCACAAAAGATGCTTCTAATATATATATTATTGCATTCACCTAATTGTTTTCTCATTAGTTATGTTCTTCCTAAATGTTGATTTTTTTTCCATAAAACAATTTTTGTAACTATATTTTTTAAAGTCACAAATTTCAAATACCAAATACCATTGCATCAGTAATTTTTTTTTAGATTGTTCACTCAATTTTTATGCTCAGGCAGTGAAGAAGCTTTCGCAATAGACTGTATTTCCAATATTATTCAGGAGTCAGTGAAGAATGGAAGAGATTTTCCAACATATTTGTGCACATTCTTTCAGAGAATGTTGCACCAAGTCAGGCAAAAACAACCATCTTTCCAGGGCCAGCAGAACTACCTACTTAGGACCTGATCCAAGATTCATAGAAGACATGAGATTTTTCTGCCAGTCTCAGTGGGCTTCATAAAAAAATGAAAATTTTGTACCCTGCAATAGAAATGGGGGCCAGTAACTGAGACACTTTAACTCTGAATATTAAACACCTCAGTTTAGGCAGCTTGTTTTCTACTTAGACAGCAAATTAAAGATGTACAAATATTTCATAACATAAAGAGCCCTCATTTGTTTCTCTATCTCTTTATCCCCTGCTTGCTTTGACAAAAAAATCCCCCATCTTTTGAGAAGCAAAAGCATGAGTATAAAAAGTTTTTCAAAGAGGCTTCAGCAAATGAAACTACTCAAAATGATTGATATTTGTCTGCCTAGCCAGCCTACATTGAGACAAAAACCTAAAAATGCAGTACAGCTACATTAAAACAGAAAGAAATGTTCACCTTATCCTTGAGGTACAGACCATGAAAAACAACGTACACTGGTAATTATGATTTATTTTGAGCATGGTAGTTGAGTCTTTGGGGTTTATTTTGCTGAGGATTTCTTGCCAGTAATGTGAAAAACAGAAAATTTTTGCATCTGGCAAGGTTAAGCAGGGAATACTTGCTCTTCATTAGGATCCCAAATGACTTCAGCATCTCTACAGAAATTTGTGACCGAAATTTGCACAGGATGAATATACATCTGAGAAATCATTGTTTTGGGCTTTAAAAATATCTGACTGTGTTTCAGTGGTAAAAAAAAGACTAACTGGACAAACAAAAAATAATTGTAGCAGTATTCTGGATTGACTTTAGGGAAAAGTCATAGAGTTTGTGAAAGTATTTAGATTTAGTTAAACTCTTATCATGTTACTGTTTACTGATCATTTATTTCCTATTTTTTCCCATTGTTTTCTTAAACACAGGTACTCCTTAAGAAACTAGGCAACAAAATGTACCCTAGCAGGTTCAGATACAGGGTCTTGAGCATTTGTTTCACATCTTGTTCCTGTGAAATTTCACAGGGAAGGCTAGTTATTACCACTTGGTAATTCCAACATTATATATTCTCTGTGAGACACTGCAGCAGTACACTTTACAAAATGCTTCTCACACAAATTACTGTAATGTTATCTGCTTCACTGGAATATATGGATTATTTCCCATTATCACAAGTGTATGGTGGCTAATCTACAATTGTAAAAAAAGTGATCTATGATCTATTTTTTTTGCAGAAGAGTATAGAATATCATAATCATGCGATTGTCTTTTATATGCATCAAAACTGCACTAATTAATTTAATTTTGGCTACATACATCAACTGAGCAATTTTTTGAAAATACAATGCATAGCCTGACAAATAACTCCCGCTTAGAAGGGTAGAGGTTCAACTGCTCCCCGCACATGAAATGCTGCCAACAAGAAATCTGGACACAATATAACAACAACAACAACAATACTAATACTAATAATACTAATAATACTAATAATAATAATAATAGCAATAATACCTCAATTTCCTCAAAGCACATTTCAAGTGAAACAGACCAAACCTGAAGTGTGACCAGAAATTTCCATTTGCCAGCACCTGAGCTTAAAGTACACCATATAACATCAATCTTATTCCCCAGGACAGGGCTTCTCTTGCTGTCAAGCATATTTCTAAAGCTACAAAACCCAACAACTTCTTCTTAATACTCAGCTGTGTAGGGGCTGGGGTCAGATGAAGCACACAACAATTGAGTAACAAATGCCATTCCTCCCCATTGCTGTAAACACATACAAGATATACGCAAACTGAATTTAAAACAAGTGTATTTGGCACAAAGGAATGAAAAATGTTCAAAACCTGGAGTTTTAAGTGGAACTAGTGGTTACTCATTCTGATCAGAGATTTTGAAAATATGCATATATTTTTAGATAAAGTTTTAACAAAATTGGGAAAGAAATCGGTCAGAGGTATAAATATGAGAACTTCACTGATACTATTTTGAGTAGTGCAGTGTTTATTAGTGTAATAAAATTCATCAGATCTGTTGGATTGAAAATGGTACTATTCAAAAGAAAATACCTGTTTAAGAAACAGGTGAGTTTTTTGCTAAAACAAAAGTCAAATATTTACTTTAAGCCCACTCGAGATAAAGTGCTTTTGGAGTCAGAGACCAAAAATATTACCAAAATGAAAAGGAGTGAGGGGGGGCGGGTATTAGTTTTTGGCAGAGAGAGAGAGAAGTTGTCTATTTATGAACCCTGGAAAGAGTTAAAAGGAACAGAACATTTGCTAAATTTTAGAAAGCAAAGTATTTGTGGGAGATTTAAATCACCCTAATACTTAAATTAATTTTTTTACAGAGTGCACTCATTTTACCATATTTATCATGAAGTATTCAACAAAACAGCAACTGCGAGAAGCAACAGGAATAAAGATATTATTATATAAAGTTTATTACTGAAATGTATATTTTCAACTCATGTTTTCCCAGAAATAATTTTTGTAAGCCAGTGAGACCAAGCTCCATCTCCTGGAAATGGATGTAGCTTAGCTGAAAATGAGCTATGGTAATTTACTCAGCTGAGGTTCCCTAGGTCAGTGGAATAAAACCATTCTTTCCTCTTTTACTATGTCATGACAATGTTACAGGTTTCATGATTTGTGTTTGTTTTATTGGTTGATTTGCAGGGTTTTTTTTAAACTCCTTTAGCTATTCTTTTCCTTCTCACTTCTTAGCATGTGCCCTCAAGGTATTTTTTTGCAATTTCAATCAAAATTCTTCACTTGCTTAGAATTAATTTGAGGGTGTCACTAATAAATAAATATTTCACTTTTTGCAGAACTCATTTATCACTTATGTTTATATCTATTCTAATTCAAAATCATTTTTGTTCTTCCTATATATGTGAATGACATCTTTATATCAATTCTAAACCAAAATCCCTGGTTTAAAGCCATAATACAAGAGCATTTTCTACATGATGCAGACGTGCAGTGTTTACTCTCCAGTGTTTATACTAAAAGAGAGATATTCAGTTCTCTGCTTTTAAAAGATTATTTTGTTATTTTTTACAAGAGAACAAAATTACTTACATGGTGATTAAAAGCTACTTCCCGTACTCGATATTACATAGCAGCCAATAAATATTGTAGCATATATTTTAGACAAATATTTTATACTTCAAACCTTCTTTGAGTGTTTACTGCTGAAGGGGATGTGATTCAGAACCACTTTTTCTCATCAGGTTCAATTTCTGTAGCATGGAGTGAATATCTTACTCTGTTCTCACCCAGGATATTTCCTTCCCCTATATCTTGGAAGCAAGGAGTAGGGCAAAGATGCTGCCTCTGCAGCCCCTCACTGCAGGCTGTGATTAAAGAGTAACATCTCCCCTTCACTCCATCTCTATCCTGACAGATTTATAGATGAGACTTTGAGAACTTTTGCTTCCAAAGGATTTTTTTTAATTTTCTGTGTTTACTTTAACTGAAAAGATTGCATTTGGAATAGAATATTGTGTCTTTCCCAGGAAAGAACTAGTCCACATTCATCTGCAGGCACTCCTAGTGCAATTTCGCTACAAGAGTCATTGTCCCATCCCAAAATTCCATCTTTTACCTAAGTCAGTATTTTAGTGTTTTCCTCTGGTAAGACTTTCCTTTGTCCTTAACAATTTCCCTTATACTGAGGAAACAGCAATTTCTCCTGTCTGAAATAGTTCTGCATGTACCTTTGTTCCTAGGGCCACTAAGATAAAAGAAAATAGAAACACAGAGAACTTTAGGTAAATACTGACATGTAAAAGAGGGGAGATGTTCTGCCTTGTGGTAGTATGTTACCTGTATATTTTATGCCTTGCTTTATACTATCTCTGAAACACAGTGCTTGACACGTGAGTTTTAAAAAAACTTGGTAAGATTCAAGAACAAACAGACCAAACATATCAAAAACTCTTCAAATATATCAAACAAATCCCATAAGCCAGACTCTGAATCTTTTAGACCACCAGAGTGCAATCAAAGAGCATCAAAAGTCTGCAGGAAAAGTAAATGATTTATTGGCATGGGTCTGTACCAAAGGGGACATTACTACTCTCAGATTAGTCTTTACAGGTAATGAGAGTAAAACCACTACAGAGATAAAGGGATCAAAAAGAGTTGATGGAACAACTTCAGAAACACAACTGAAATCAATCAAAAGAACCAGATTGTGTTCATCTAAGAGTTCAGTGAAAACCAGAGGATGGAGAAGCCAACCCAGTAATATACACAGGGCTTAAACTCATCCTGAGAAAGAGCTAAAATAAGAACCACCTCAATACCCTGAGTTTGGCCAAGAAAGATTCTCAGGATGAGTCTAGGAATTCCAGAATAAAACCTGTACTTCTTTGCAGGCCTGAACAGGAAAAGCTTTTTAATTTATACTATTCATTGGGAGTCACTTTGCAGATTAGTAAATTTTAGAAATTATCAATAGAACTGAAAGAAAAAACATGAAAGACAATGTTTCTCTTCCATTAAAGTAAATTAAGATTTAATTCTTTCCTCCTTATTTCAATCAGGAAAATATGAAAGAAAAATGTAACATAATGGAAAAGTATATCACATCATAATTATTCTGGAGTTGTTTAACAATACAAATTCACAGGAAGGCTATATTTTATGTAAAACAAAACCAAACGTAATTATAGAGGTCTATCACACCTAAACATTGTTGTCTAAAAGGGACTAACCAGCAAAGCCTTAGTATTAAAGAACCTTTTGAGAAATAATGTGGAAGATTTTCCCCAGCAACATTTTCTTGAGGTGATACTAGAAACTTCACAGAGTACTTAAATGACTTAGTGTGAAAAAAACAGCAAGACAAGTTTCTGGTAGCCTGCTATGTTGTGATGCAAGAAAAATATGTGCTAAGGAACTATGACAGTTAGAAAGCTAAGGAAGTAAATGTTTTAAAGTTTGCATATTTGTTTGGGTTTTTTAAACTTATTTATGCAACTGCTTTCAAGACTGGTCTGTCTAGATGTTCCATTGTACAGACTTGTAAAACTAGAATTGACCACGCCACTTTGTCACATGACTATTGGAGATATTTCCTTGTAGATACATCTTTCCTAAGGAGATAAAATGAAAATTATTTTATTTTTAAAATATTTGACAATATTACATATATACACATGCTAAAAATTACCTTGCATGTTGTAATTTTCTGAGGCAACCCAGAAAACTGATTAGTCTCAGAGATAAAAATATGTGGTAAAAGAGACACAAAAATATTGAAATGTAGTTAATTCTACTAGATAATTCTACTGACATACTGGAATATTAGAATATACAGGGGTATCTGCAAGTTTTCATCTTTCAAAGCAAATATTGCAGTCAACTACAGAGGAACTCAGTAGGACATCTTAGAAAGTTTCGTGCATGGATGTGGTCATTAAATGTTCTCTATTCATTTATGCACATCCCTAACTGCAAGGTAGATTTTTCTTTCTTCTGGTCGAACAACGTTATTTCTGCGACGGAACCTGAATTTCCATTAATTATAGCAAGGTCTGTCAGCTGACATTTTCGCTCAGGGTGACACAGTGCTCTGAGAAACCCGGGCAGAGCTCGCGTTGTTCCGGGAAGCTGAGCACATAGGCTGGCAGCCGGCCACGCCGAGCTCCGTGCTGTGGCAGCTGCCCTGTTAGCAGCACCAGCTGATTAGGGACTGTTGTAATGTGTGGTTAAGTTTTTTGTATTGCTCCCCCATTTTATGTATTGTTTCCCTCCTTTCCAATGTAAGATGGTTCTGTCCTCCCCAGTTTTCCCGCCATAGCCCTCCTGACAGTTTTGTTGCTATGGTTACCCCTGCCCCTGGGTTTGTCAGTCAGTTAAGTTATGTGATTTCTCCTCCCTTATTTCTCCTTATAAGTAAACTTTTTCTCCTCCCTGGGCCCAGTCAATCACCCCCCACTCCTCCTAGTCTTCGAGAACCTTCTTCTCTCTGGGGGTTGTGGTTGGCTGTGGTCCCGGGGCCCCTCCTTTACTTTGTATTTGTTGGATATTTCTGTATGCCCATTATGTTAAGTTCCTCCCTATACCTTTCCCTATTGGTCTGCTGTGAATCCCTCCCTTATCCACCCCCCTATCTTTAAAACCCTACTTCTCCCGCTCCTCGGGGCCATTTTGCTGGTTGGCTGTTCCTCGGTTGGTGCCCCTGTGTCATCGAATAAACCGACCTTCGCCCCCAGCAAGGTGTGCGGCTCCTTCTTCTCGTCCTTAAGCAGTGAGTCCAGTCCGCAATCCAGCCCAGCCTGAGGCCAGGATGCCAAAGGGGGTTGGCACTTCATGCAGTTGGGGTGTCGGCCACCTCAGCTAGCCGGACTTCGCCT
Organism: Ammospiza caudacuta; assembly: GCF_027887145.1. Taxonomy (NCBI): domain Eukaryota; kingdom Metazoa; phylum Chordata; class Aves; order Passeriformes; family Passerellidae; genus Ammospiza; species Ammospiza caudacuta. The sequence continues at coordinate 43,255,277 of NC_080596.1, read as the reverse complement.
TAGTGGCCACATACACAACCGCTGCAGTGGACGTCCACCTGAGCTGTTGTCGAACCTTTGGCTGTCATTTAAACACCCTCTAAGAGCATGCCTCAGAGAAAACGAGGAGTTGAAAGCTCCACCACATTGTGCAAGACAACTCATGCAAGTTCCAGCAGCACTTCACTGCATGGCTGAAAAAAAAGTGCGCTAAGAGATCAACTTTTGGCAATGCCCAGCTCTGGTTTCTCCTCAAATTTGACTGTAGGATTGTAATGGTGTAAATTTAATGCAAACGTTTTAAGCATAAAAAAAGAAAAAAAAAATAATTCATGTCTTAGTAAGTCAGCCTGAATGTGAGCCATTTATTGTCACTTTCAAAAGTGGCCAGACAAATACCCTGTAAACAGTAAAGTGGGATTCTTTTAGCTAAAAAAAATATGATTTCCAAATTGACACTAGATTTCAAAACACTGATACCTAATATGTTAAAGAAAAAACATTGGAAAAATCAACTCTGTCCTGAAATATATGATGTGAACAACATACCCCCCTCAAACCAAAACAGAAGAAAAAACGCCCACCCAAAACCCCCTAATAAACATAAAAATTTTGTTTGGTGCTGGAAAAAGAAAAAATAAACTTTGGCTGACACAACTATTCCTGAAATTAAGACCCTGCAGATAGTAATTAAGCATAGGTGTCTCTGACACTGTACTCTCTACAACTGCTAATGATTACATGAGAAAAATTAAGTATGAACTCAGATATAAAAAAACAGGATGATGACTCTTTATGTATTCTGGCGTGAGGAGTTAAAAAATATATATATATGAAGGCATTTTAGAGACTGTAAAAAAACCCCTAAGGTAAGATCCACTTATGTGTTATATTACCCTGAATGAACAGTTGCATAAGGAAAGATTTTAAGAGTTGTCACATATGCGAAAATATAGGCCGCATCAAGAAAAATCTCCTGCTGATATCACAGTAAAAAGCACTATTTGAGTGTAGTTTAGTTTATACCTTTTTTCTTCAAAGTTGCATCCTGTTCCAACCCTTTTGTCTCACTTTCTGCAGACAGTTTTTACAGGAACAGATAAGAACTAAATTGATGATGCATATATCCTATTTTTACTAGACATTATAATTTACAGAGTAATATATGACAGTAAGTCCTTCTCAAGGGAATGAGCTTAAGTTATTTACAGTTAAGTATAGTTTAGACATGGAGCAGCTAGTTCCCATCATCTCTGTTCAACAGCTTGGAAAGAAATAGTGTAAGAATAGCACTGTCCCTGAAAAAAAGAGCTGGACAGCCTTTTTCTGATACCCCTCTATTATTGTTATATACACAAAGAGCATCAGCTGGACATGATTTTGTACCTGCAAGCATTTTATTAAATAGAAAAATGGAAAAAAGGTTCTGGCAATATAAGACATCGATGTCAGAATCGCTTGATCTTCCTAATGCATCAGCTTGTAGATATGACAAGCAAAGCCATAATTTTTTGGGGGATCCGCCACCTCTATAAAAAATTAGTGTTGAAGTAATTTGATAAAAAATGATGGCAGTAAACAGCAGTCATGTCACAAGCTCTTATGTGAATTTGTCACCGGATACAGACATCACAGAGAAATGAGTGAGAAAGATGATCCAGTTTAACAAGGTCCGAACATAGAGACAGAGAAGCCCAGGGGCAGGCACAAGCAGAGCAAATGCATTCTTACAGTGATATAATGGTGATACTGCTAGCACATCAGGAGAGCTCTGCAGGTCTGGGGAAAAATCTTCCAAGAGCTAACTGACCCCCAGCTGAGCTGTTGGACTGCTTACAAACACAATATGTTGTGTGGTACATCAATGTTTGCTTAAGTATTATATCATGTATTGGCAGGGAAAATGTGTTATTAAAGATCATGGCACTGGGCTGATTTCCTCTGGAACATAAGATCAGTTGTGTGGACCTCACATTTAGTCTGGTGTCACCTGGACACCCTGATTTGCTGTGTGTGTGATATGACAGAGGACTGATATGAGACTGGTCTCACAGTGGAAGAACAGCTGGAGCCCACATGTAATGCTCGGAGGCACCACTGGGGAACTTGGATGTCCTTACATGGTCAACATAATTGAGGAGCAAATGCTTAAAGAGGAACTTCTCTTTCAAGGATGTTTACAAGCACCCAGAGCACTAGATGTTTACTGAATATAAAATGTATGGCATCCTCAGCCGCACGCAGTAACTTTTCTAAGAAAATCTGAGAAGCTGGTAAGCTGTTATAGGATATTGTTGCATGAGGCTCGTGAGCAACTGTATATTTTGTCAAAGACAGATGCATCAGTGCTCAGAATGAAGTATTTTTCAGTTACATACTCAAGGAAAAGTGCCCAGAATTATGATTATGAATCAACTATATGTGAAAAGTTATACAGCCACGCTTATTTTTTGGAAGGAAAACTATTGCCACTACAGATCTCTGGACAAAAAAAGACAAAGAATAGATAGGCTTAATGTAATAGCTGGAATTTTGAAGTTCTACTTGCTTGCAGTCCTGTATAAGACCCAACATGCAGGGTTAACCAACACTGTCACGATATACAGTGTTTACAACATATTAAAAAGTGATGCTCTGTTTGTGACCTGCTCTAAAAAGAGGGGCAAATTGCTTGCAAAATGAATAAAAACCCCAAACTAATAAAACATATTTGGTTTTCATAAATACTTTTGTTTTTCATAAATGCAAAACAATGCCCTATTTTTTCAATGCAAGAATTGCAGACCAATTCCTATATTATGCGGAAAATTTACATAAACATTCTATCAATTTCACCACTTAAAGGGCACAACTTTTTTTCCCCCATTAAGCAGCCTTATGACTGACCCAAAATATTCAGTTGTTAAATTGCTCCTGGGACTTGATTATTTTACAATCTTCTCTACAGGTATAAAGAGCTAGCTGTAAATACAGTCATTTGCTCCCTGTACAATTCTCTCCTTTTCCAGTCTATCCATTGTCTAATGAAGGTCTCACAGCTCAAATATTGGCTATTTTCTTTTATCTACAGCAGTATGTATTTTATTAGTTTCATTTTTTAAATAACAGATTTATACCTTAAATATAACTCCAGGTGGGTTCCCATAGAGTAAAAGCACTAGCCTCATGTTTCCCTTCAGCTAGAGCAATGGTTGCAATTGTTAGGAGAGCTGTCAATCTCTTCCTAATACATTCAAGTCCTTCAGAGGAAAGCACAGGCCAAAGGGGAAAACCCAGAAAGGAATACTTCTGAAGCTGATTATAAAGGAGGCTGAGTGCTAGTCCAAGGTACAGTTCCAACAGAGTCTGATTAACATTCTCCCATAAAATAAGGACCAGAGAGTAAGCCATTAATTTTATGGCTATTTTTTCCCACTGCTTGGTTTTTCATAAGTTGGACTTCCTTCCAGGCTAATTAACCACTAAACATTTTACAAGCAATCCAAGTGCGGAAGCAGTAAAAGATGAATTGCACTTATGAAGTAATTGACAAAGGGTATATTGGGCCTTTTAAGCAGTGATATTGTGCATCTTAATACAGGAAGAAAGGATCCCTGGTACTGCAGTTTGATAGGTCATTAGTTAATTCTCAGAACTCTGCACAAGATAATAATGGCTCAAGGCTAGAATGAACCTGCCTGGATTAGGGTGGGGAACCTTACCTCAATACACTGCCAGAGAAAACACTTAATGTTTGTGTCTTGGTAATATCAAAATACCCTCCGTGTTATCTTAGATTAATTCCCTGGCTATTTTCTTTTCTTTTGACAGCAAAGTCAGAACTGACAAACCAAGGCAGTTCTCAAGGAAATTCAATTACTGAAATGTCTGACAGCTTGCTTTGCTGCTTCTAACTAAAGTTTTGAAAGTTACATGCTGCATGTATAATATAGTTTTCACTACAAAGGAATAGATTTGCATTTTCTAGGGGGAAAATCATTTTCAAGCTGTAGGAGTTTAATGATAAAAGATAAAAAATGAAATGCTGAAGTTTGTATTTTGCAAAGAAATGAAGTGAGTTGAGTGGCTGCCACATGAAACTAGGAAAATACTGTGTTTTCTTAAAAGCAGAATTCACTTGCCTTGCCATAAATGAGGGAATGCCAGTCTATCTTAATAGTGCCTGAATATATAGTTTTCTAATTATTCCATATGATGCAAGATGAAAATGTTTTTAAACTTTTCAAAAACAGGATTTATTTTCCTATCTCAGCATCAATTACCTGAGCTCTGGGTCCTATGAAGTGGTACCTCTGTGTTTGTTCATTTAATTATTTTTAGAGATAGAAAAATGAGAAGTGTCTCAGTCACTGCACTTGCTAAAAGCAGATCAGACCATATTTCCTCTCTGTTCAACTCATCCTTTTCTTTTTTCTCCAGAAATCTTCAGACAGGCAAAAGACACATCTATAAGCAAGGAATACTTTCTCACAGAGTTAAGCTGTTAGCCAACTCCAGCTATGATATAGGAGGGGTAAAGAGAGAAGCAGATTCTGAAATAAGAGCTCTGGGCTGTCTTGAAGTTGTCAAATCAAAAGCTGTGATCCAACAACTTCAACAACGACTTAAATTCGTGGGATGTGTTCCTAGTTCTTATGAAAGACTTCTTAGAGTTTACAATTGCTGATGTGAAGTGCCTTGGTTTGGCACAAATCTCTTGTGAATCATACAGTTGCCAACTTACTGGATAGGTACTCACTAAGCGCTAACCTGCTGGTTGCAATATGCTCCTGGGAAACAGTAATTTCAGTCTCTTCACTGTCCAAGCTGTAGGTTAAATTACTCTTGAAAGAGAAAGATTGGTGCAGCGGGAGGTGGAACAATCCATTGTGCCAAAAGGAAATATATCTTAAAAAAGGAAAGAGAACTTATGAGGTATCAGCTTTTCTTTTTTTTTGCCAAGGGTCTTTATTCAATTTAAATGCAACTGTCATTTGATTGAAAACAAAATGGATTCCTTCTCACACAATTCATAATCACAAGGAGTAGCTGCAGCCACAGTTGCAGTAGGCATTGCCCATTCTGCTGCACTGAATCTTGCATTACTGTCACATAACAGCTCAGATTCAACCAGGGGAGAAAAATATCTTTCCCTAATAGTATGGCCAACATAATGCTTACTGCACCAGCACCTACCTCCTTTTGACTGGAATTAGTAGCTACAATTTATCACTGAAAAAATATATCAGGCTCGGTGGTTTTGACTGTACCAGTTTACAAATGCAGCCTTTGCTTCACTACTGTATCACTCCTGCTTTATATCAGAGAAATTCTATTATAGAAAATGACCATATGCCAGCATTAAATTAGAATAACACAATGATGAAACAGCTTCAACTTTCAGAAAAAAAGTAGGTAAAGATAGCAAGGAAGTAATAGGTAAAGGAACAAGATGTAAACCTTCCCAGCATGCAAAATCCTCCAAATTTTTTTTTTTTTTAGATTGCCTGGATCACCAGTTCAGTTTAAATGCAGATTCATTATTACTGAATTTACTACATGGTACCCCTTTCACTGAGGCTGAATAACAGTTAATATTGTAATTAAACTACTCTCAGATTCCTTTTTTGGCCAAAATGTTAAATTCAGAGTAAACTTTAAAAACTCATTATTCCAAGTGAACAAACCAAACAGGGCTCGGGACAAGCACTTACCAAATTATCTCGGTAAAAATTAGACTTCCAAATCCATTTTCAAAGATGACACAAAAATTATTCAAGAGCCTAAAATTTTGGGGTTTAGGGTCTTCTGTGCTAGAGTGTTCTCTGATAGAGATAATAGAGTGTTTTAGAAAGTTTTATCATAGTAAAAAAATTACTGTCCTAGAGACAGAAACTCAGTAGGAGAGCAAGAGCCTCCTATTTGTAACATGAATAAATTAGCTTCAGGGATCAGCATACAAGGCATGCAGTATTATCCCACTCCACAACCAAGCGATTCATGTGAATATGGGGTTGTAGATGGACAGTCTTTCTCAAGATTTGGACTTGAAGAATTTAATCTCATTTCATTTCCACTCCCTTCATTCAGGCAATTAAACCATCAGTAGACCTTTCAGCTAAATTTGATTGAACTACCTTTGCTCTTTTTACGTTGCATTTTAAGCATTCATACACAAGCTGACTTCCACAATCCAAACCAGAAGTGTGCCTGTTGTCTCACAAAAGTTAAACCAGTATTTTAATAGGTCTGGAGAGGTGCAGTAAACCACTCCAGACCCTGTGCAGCACTGGATCTGCAGCTACAATGTAACCCACAATTGGGGTAGTTTGAATACACTATGAAGTATTAATTGCCTTGAATATAGAAGTGTAACTCACATCTAGAAATACAGCATGGCCAGCATCTTAGAGATGAAAAGAAATATTCTCCAGTATCGCCCCTGGGAGTTTTCTAATGTCGCCTTCTTATTATTGAAAAATTATTGCTGAAAGCACATTATGTTATAGTGCTTGAGCAACAGAACCAGCAATACTATTTTGGCACCAACTTTTAAAACAGTGTTTCCTTACAAAATCTAGATGTGACACCAAAGTTCTCAAAGGATTTGGCTGTTTTATACAAATTCAATACACTATTTTAAGGTTTTGTGCTAATGATTTTGATGTATTGTTACACACGCTCAGTGTGTTTGACTACAGCAGGGATTAAATAAATTGTGTTTTAAGGATTTAAGGTTGAGAGGAAAGGATTTGGCTATGTAAATTGAGGTCTAGAAGGTCCTTGGTTCATTACACCTGTCTTTGGGGTTTTGTGTCACCTTCACTCTCTCAGAAGACTGCTATGTATATTTTCAGATACATAAGATTAGATAAAAGATAACTAGATTTAAAAAACAGTTATTAAATTAGCTTTGAAATTAAATCTAAAATCCAAACTTGCCTGTTTTTTATAGTCTAGAGCAGCAGTTTACAAAAACAGAAAAATAAAACAAAGAAATTACTATGGACTCAGTTAACTTGGCACAAATAATTGAATTTTCACAATCTTTTGTGGTAATGGATGTACTCAGAAGCCTCAGACCAAAAGTATTAAGAGTTAGATTAACATATATATATATATATATATATATATAAAGAACCTAAAGAACCAATAAAACATATTTGGTTTTCATAAATACACTCATTTTTCATAAATACACTTGGTTGAAAAGAATGCCACAGTGGCCTTCTAACAGGGCCCTCCTCCAGTCTAATTTTAATTATTTTAGTGGGAAGTGGGAATTGTTTGCAATTATTTTACAAGATTGAATTGCAAAGACATAAAGTGCATTAAATATTTCAATTATGCTTTTCTAGAAAAATATTTATAAATTATCTTTATTAATAATATGAAAAATCTAACAGTCACAAATTAATGCATTATCTCCTTTGAGTATCAACCAATAATACTGCAGTAAACTCGTTGCAGGAAAATCTCCATTATAAAGCACTGAAACTTGATTGTGTGAAATATTACTGAACAAAAGACAGACCTAAGTGAAAGAACAAAAAAAGAAAAAATATCTGATGCCTAATTGACATAAAAAACCATTCTTTAAAATGCATGTTACCTTTCTACATTACAATCTTCAGACTCCTTAAAAAGCCTTAGTTTTATTTCATCTCCTCAAATTTTAAGTCTTGGATTAATCAAGCAATAAAAAAGAAAGAAATATTTTATACATAATCACAGCAACCAAAAATAATTTTGTGTTATTTAATTCCACATTAATGTCAGTATAGAACATTTTGGACAGAAGACAGTGTAATATTGTCATGATACTTTGAACAACTGTGGCTTACTGACATCTTTTTCTGGCCTCACATGTATGGAAAACATATGATTAACCAGAGACTAATCATACAGAATTACCCAGAGAAACTATTTAATTTCTGAACTTATGTTTAGGTGGATGTACTTGGCTAAACAGAAATGATAGATAACAGTTTGGTTGGATGTTTCTTCATTAATATTTCAATAATATCCATATATCTAATATGCAAATGTTAATTATATCACGGATATCAGCATTTATGGTATGAGTACTTTAACATGATTCTTAACTGAAAGAATCAAGAGCCACAACAGACTATGAAGTGAGTCAAAGAAAAAAAGACTAAGTCAGGAAGTATGATTGATACAATATATAAAATAGCTGAAATAATATACAATAGTCTGAGATACTATGCAAGTACTGACGTTAAGGAGCTAACTAGAGTCTATAGTTTGGTTTGCTTGTTCCTCGGTCCTGTCCATAAATACAAAGATATTTAGCTAAGAATTACATTGAACAAAGTCTTAAATTGGTTCACCACACTATTAGGCTGGAGGCAGATGAATTTTATGGCATAGAATCATAACTACTGGACTATGAACAGTCCACTAGAAAAACCATACAATAGAAAGGTGTTGTGACAGACTGAAAGATGTAGAGCAAATTGCCATAAACCCAAAGAAACAGTGGAAAAATATTTTTAAAATTACTGTAGAAGAAAGTAAACCCAACAATTTCTCAGGTCTAAAATGTGCATAAAATCACCAGATGAACTGCTTGGGCATAGCTTTGCCATGCAGTTGCTATGTGAAGAGCCTTGGAGTCTGGGCTTCTTTTAAATGTGCAAATACATATCTTGAAGAAAATCATCTTCTGATCCGTGGTCCTACAACAATAAAATGCTCATTCTCTTTTCTCAATGAGTAAGGCAGAGCAAAGGCCTCAGAGCTGATACACAATCCCACATAATAGCAATCTGGCACCTCTCTCACTCTTCATCCTGATCAGCATGGAAGCAGAGTGCAGTGACATTGCATGTTGCATGTGTCCCCAGATACAACCATATCGATGTTTTTTTACATAAATGAAAGAAAAGAAGATACCATGTGCAAGCAATGTCTCCTTATTTGATATTTTTCATTGGATGAATGTCACTATTCATAATGAATTCAGACTGGAATTTCATTATCAAGCCAAAGTGTATAGGAAATGTATGTTAATCTTTTCTCCCAGTGGAATGCGAAATATGAAGTCATAAATGATCCTCATCCTTAATAAATAGTTATAGTTATTACACATGATAGGAGTCCAGATTGCACCATTCTTCCTCATAATGTATGGTATCTTCATTTTCAAGTGGCTGCACTGAAATTATTATTGCTATATGGAGAACAAGTTATGACTCAAAATGAAGAATAAAAGATATTTCATTTGGGTTTTGGACAATAATCGTAATACCTCCTATTATAATCTAGGAGCCCTCTGTCCTCTCCATCAACAACCTGGATGCACATACCAAAAGATGGAAATGCAAGGTTATACAAGGTCTGGATTACATTCAGAGTGTTTTCACGTTCCTCCATAGATGACTGTAGAAAGATCAACCAGGTATATAATTTTCAAATATTTGAAGCTATTGGTAAGAGTTAGGCCTAATGGCTGTGATGAGCTATTTCTTTTGCCTTTTTTAGTATCTAAAACCTAACCTTTTAAATTCTTGTGCTATTAGACACTATAACCTTTTAAAAGTCTTCTCTCAATTTTTCTTTTTGCCACTTTATATGCACTCTTCTTCATGCCTTACTGTGTTTAACATTCTTTCAAACATTGTTTTTCATCCCCAGAATAAGTCAAGTCTAAAAGAACTTTTGCTGTCATCTATCCATTTCATCCTTCCTGTGTCATGTTACTCCTTTTAATTTGCTTGGTCCAAAATCATCTCCAATAGATGAGTAGCTATTTCACTTTGGATACCTCTGGAGGCAGTGGCTCTCTAAAACCCTTTGGCAGTTTGTTTCATTTCCTACCTGTTTTTGATAGTTTCAAAGATTTTTATACTATTTAACCTACATTTTCCTTGCAACAGCTCAAATTTATTACTCTGTCTTGGGTGCAGTGGCTCTCTAAAACCCTTTGGCAGTTTGTTTCATTTCCTACCTGTTTTTGATAGTTTCAAAGATTTTTATACTATTTAACCTACATTTTCCTTGCAACAGCTCAAATTTATTACTCTGTCTTGGGTGACTAATGAGAATAATTTCCCTTGTCCCTTCACATATCTGTAGAGAGCTATCACACTTTTCTTAAGTCTTCTTTTCTTTAGACTGAACAGCCAACTTATCTTATTAACCTTTTTCTCCCCTCACGGATCTTTCTTTCCAAACCTTCTATCATTTTCTTGATCTCTCTTTTCTTCATTTTATGTCCCATTGCTCAAATGATAAAAGGAGAAGACAAAAGCCAAGAAAAACTGTAGGCAAGCTTTTGAAAACAAAGCACAAAATAAGAATTTGTTTTAATTCATACTCAAAAAATACAAGTACAAAGAATAAAGCATCCAACTGAAAATCACCACTGGGGGGCTGATGTGTGCACACATGCAGGCTGTGTGTGTAATTGTATGACTGTTCAAATCCTTTGGAAAATAGTGTGGCTGCTTGTCAAGATCTAAAGCAAAAGGACTGAGATTTCAAAACAGAAATACAGACTCAAACAATCCCTTGCCTATTGAAATAATTTGTCCTTGCCTCAGCTGCAGGTCTCGTTTGATTTTTTTTTTTTAAGCAATAGTTTGATGCTTTTGCTTCACAGTGCTACAAAACAAAACAAAGGAAACTTTTTTAAAGTAGTGAAGAACTAATTTAGTCTTATCTGACTTAGGATATTAGAACAATGAAGCACTGCCAGTGGTCAGTTTTTAAAAAAACTAGAGCTGCATTACCAGGTCAGAATAGAAGACCACGGTGGTGTCCCTGGCACTGTCTAGCAGGAGGTGAATCTATAATACAAGAAGCAGAATATGTTGTACTGACAGAGTCCGAGCATTAAATATTTTAACTTAGAAGAATTTAGTTTACAGTTTGTTGTTCAGTTTGACCTCTGTAGTCGGTTTGTTCCTTGTTTCATTGAGTTCATCCTTCTCACTACCTTGTGCAAGACTGACTTCCGCAGGAACTCTGCTGGGATGGTATGAATCAGTTTCAATTAAAAACATTATCACTGATGATGTTCAACTTGCCAAGAGAGATGATAAGTACCAATCTGAATTGGCATGTTTCACAATGGAAACAGAGGCGAGTGTTCTGCGACACAAAGTGGGAGAGAAAGCAGACACACTGTAGTTCTTACTCGGTTTAGGATTACTTAGGAGGATTCGCTTTCCTCTCTCCCCCCTCCTCCTCCAGCCTCCTTCAATGCCCAGATGAGTCTCATGTCAAGAAGAAAGTCTCATGACAGAAGAAACTGGAGTGGCTTCACTACAGGGGACTCATCTAAAAAGTAATTAAACCGCTCAACCAGAACTCTTATTATAATTTTTCCTTCACAACTTGATCCAGAAAACACAAAGAGCGAGCTCAAAGCTAAAACATCAGAAACATATCATAATGCTGTTACATTCTTATGCTAGATATTATTCCATTTATATGTGAGGTTTGTGTGAGGAAAAACTGCTATTTGAGGATCAACTCTCTACAGGAGCCATTAAAAACCACCAGATCATTGTAATAATTTTCTCTTTGAATGCACTGTGCTGCTGGCAGAGTCTTACAGTAGATTCTTCTAGTGACACCAGTGACAGTGAGACTGTGCTCTGGTGCTGAAGGGCTGGACTGAACCCTGCCCAGTGAAGACAATGGTTCCATTCACACAAACAGTTATGGCTTGCTAGGTGCTCCCTGTTTTTTCCAGGACTGTTAATGGCAGGTACATAATAATAGAAATTTCAAATATCCTTTTTGAACATAAAGCTTGAACCATAAACACACACACACACTCACACACACATGCACACATACATAAAAATAATCATTTAATAGAATTCACTGATTTAGCATGAAGAGAAAAACCCGATCTGGGTTATTAATTGATAGAGTTCACTTTGAAAGGGGAATTCAAACTGTACAGTCATAACTGTGTTTCATGTGGTAATATATATCACTTATTACAATCTCTGAGCTAGCTGTAAACATGGTCAGTGGGATGGAATATGATGGATGAGATAAAATGTTTTGAATATTTATAATTCAAACAGTAAAGAAATTCAAACTTGTTTTCCCTGTTAGAGAACATTAGAGCTGTCATTTCTGTTATATTAAAGCCATTCAAAAAGAGAATCTCTTAATTCCTTTTTCTGATTCTAATTCAAGAAATATTTCCCTCAGATGCTCTTTGTTGCATCCTGATGGAAACCACAAAGAGATTTCATTTCCCATGGCCATTTTTGCCTGTGTCAGTCGGGTACCCAGGCAGTTGTGTTGGATGATGAGTTGTGCTGTTCCTGCACCCACCTCCATTCTTTCCTCCTCTTCCTCCTCAGCTGAGCAGAGCTAACAGATGGGTAGCCCTGTCCTGACAGAACAAACAAAGGGTTCTCATTCCTTTTCCTTTGATTTTATTACTGCCTAATGGAAATATACTAAGGCTGATGAAATCCTTTATGATACTTAGTGGCTACTGGCTTATGCAAAGACAATGAATGAAGGAAATGTGTGTTTTGAACAAGTTGATGTGTAAGTGGGCCTTGACTCAGGAGAACAGGCTCTTTTTTACATGCTGGGTTTTCCATCAAACAGGCTGGAATCACAAAGCATTTGGGGAGGGTCACAGAGAGAAAGATTGTGGGGTGTTTTACCCAGAGCACATGAAACAACCAAACTATCAGATGTGTTTTAAAAGAAAATTCTAGGGAATGAGAGTGATTCGGTTTTAAAGATTGGAAGCAGGCATTGCTCTCCCACCACTTTCAAAGCAACAGTGTTGAAGGTGATTTTGCCTGTTCAAATATAGGAGGTGTAAATTGAGAGTACAGTCTGCCATGCTGTGGCTGTCTTCAGCTGAGAGGTAGTTCTTGGGGTTCATTTTCACTGATCCCACATTAAAGAAACAGACAACTCAGTTACTGAACCCTAAGTCTATATGACATTCCCCATAATTTCCTTAAACCTGCACCTGCACTGTCTCTGACTAAGCAGAAATTTGGCACATCACAGGCTTTGACCTCAGAACAGTACAAAGAATGTACTAGATTGTCTCTTTTTCTATGTATACAGCTCCCATCAAATCACTTCACAGATATCAGTGTCTACAGTAATTATAAAAGTGCCGTCTCCAAATGACATGCAGCTTATTTATTCACAATAAGTCTCATCATTTTTAGCTTCAAACTTTGTCATAAATTAGATCATTTTGTGCGGGAGAAATTACTAGTGACAAATGCAACATGTAATACAATTGTTTAATCTGTTTTCCAAAAGTGAGCTCAAATTGCTCAGATGTTATTCATACATATTTGTAAATGGATTGAATTATTTTTCTTCTGAGGTTATTTGTTTGTTTACACTTATTTATAATTAATTCCCTTCCACCCATCTGTCACCTGAAAGGAACCTCAAAATAAGTGTTTTCTATGACTTTGAGATCCTTTTGTAATGCCAGAGTGGTGAATAGAGGCCTTAAGGTAAATGACACAAAAGTGCTACCTCTATTTGCCGTTCATCATTCACTATTTCTTATTTGTATTGTGTGACTTGTCAAATGCATTGTTTCTTTTCAATGAATGAGGAATTAGAAGGTTTGAAGCAGGAGAATAACAAAGGTGTTGAGTAAATAAAGCACTTCTCTTTTGTCACTCATCCTGAACAGGAGGTAGAAATTGGCGTGTTCAAAGTAAGTGCTAAACCAGAAAGGAGCAGCAGGGTAGCCCATACAAGAAAGCAGAAATTGAGATGTACTTTACATCAACTCCTGAAAGACTAGTGATGAGGAAAACTGTGCCCAACACTTGGGATAAATGAGAGACAGAACTGAAGTAATCAGGAATGAATGAGTCCCATAATTACCATGGTTAACAAACCATTCTCTTCTCTTTCTCCCTTGGTCATACATTTTAAGTGAAAAGCTGGAAATCTGGAACTAGAGGAGACTGAGGTTTACCCTGTACTGGGAGAAAAGAAGATTCATTCTCATTCCTTGCCCCTATTGGAATGAAAATGGATCCTTAACACTGCACTGATGACAATCGTACTGAAAAGAGAAAATTTGAATAGCTCTACTGCTTTCATTATAGCATTTTTTTCTCTTCTGTTGAGAAAAAAAAGTCCTTAAGTAGAACTCAAAACTAAAAGCTTAAACCTCAAATTGCTTGAAAAGATTTCCAACAAAATAAAATCAATGATTTCAAACATTAAAAATTCCTATTTCTTTTTTTCACTTTATCAGGAAAGTCATTTCAGATTTAAGTAGTACCTAAAAGGCTTGCAGTTCTATCAAAAGAAGAGGAAGCTACACTGAAGAGATAAAATTTTCGACCATTCTGTAATTCTATATAATAGATTATTTTATAGAATTTTTATGAGATAACACAGTCTACTTCACAACAGCTGTAGTTTCCTAATAGACCCTGACATAAGGCCTTCAAACACCATACTACTACAGAGTTCTTGGAAGATACCAATAACCATCACTACTCTTCACTTTAGAGGACTTGTTGACTTTTTGTCTCATTCTTTTTTGGCTGTTATCTCAAAGGTGATCAAAATACTTTTGGAACTCATGATGCATAGCAACATTTCTGATAAACACAGATTCCTTAAGAACACCCATACATAGTTTTCAAGTAGCAAATAATAAATTACCTGTTGCAAGAAAATACCTAATAAAGTGGGTTTTCTTCAGTGGATTTAAATAGGAAGAGAGTGGAATTATCCAGTTCTAGTCTGAATTAATTCTGTCTAAATTATAACAAAATCACCACAATCATACCTTGTACTATTCTATTTTGTGCTAAAATCATAGTAAGTTCAACACTCTTGGCACAAACATCTACTGATACCTCTCTCAAAATACCTAAGTGGATGGCTTTAACTCTTTGATCCCACATTTGCAGTATGATGTTAAAAGGCTATAATGTTAACAGCTCACACTGGTCTTGTAAAAAAAAAAAAAAACGACAGAAATAAAGTAGTCACTTTCAGCCCCTGTTCTACAATGGTGTCCAAACATTTTTGTAGCAATCAAAGTAAAATCAGGCTTTCTTTTCTATTACAGAATGAGTTTTTTGTGTCCTTACTAATGCAATTTTCCCTTTATTTTGGGGAATCCTGAGCTCATGACTCATGCCAGTTGGGAGTTTCATCTCTGCAGCTGTGCTTGCATTAATTTTATCTTCTAAGATGAGCTAGCTGAGGTAACAATCCTTTGATTTGGAACCTCCATATTAGAAGAAAGAGTATTCTGATGGTCTCAAATGTAGTTCTGCATCTCCCCTTCATAAACGTCAGTGTTGTGGGGTCTGCAGAAATTAATCCAAAAAAGTGCTTTACTCTGGTGTTTCAGCATACGAACACTCAGCTACAAGTGCTCAGCTGGAGCACTTGTAACTCGATCTAGGCAGCTTCACAATCACACACTTCAAAAAGAGTGGTTTGAGGCCTGTGTGCGAATTCCCACCAAGCGCCTGCCTGCAATGAATGAGAGATTTAGAGCTTGAGTCTGTTGCAACAAATGTTTGGACAAGCCACTATACATCTGTCCAGTTCAACTTCAGTATGCTGGTGAAAATAGCTAAGAAATTTGGGATCTCAAGCATTAAAATGATTCAAAAACTGAGAATTATTAATATACAAAAATGCTCACAGGAGACTCCGAGACAATGAACAGTGGATAGGTTCCTCACCCTGCCACACTTTGTTGCACCAAAAGGAGATGTCTCTCCTTCCTGGCAATGATGGAATGTGGAATCATAATGTCTTGGCCATGCCCCTCCCGCTGATGTGCGTCAGAACCAGGATACCCTCCTTCTTCTTTCGTAGCTTTTATTGCTGTCTAGATCCCATATGATAGGAAATATTCTTTGGTTGGGTTAGGTCAGCTGTTCAGGCTATGTCCCTTTTCAAGACCTTGCCAGGCCTCAGCTGCTGAGGGGGAAGGAGTTTGGGTGAGACAGCACTGATGCGGTGCCAGCATTGCTCATGGTACCCAAAACAATGGCATGCTGTCAATACTTTCCTAGGAAAGCAAAGCACTGTGAGGGTTGCTATGAGGAAAATAAATTCAGTTTCAGCCAGAATCACTGATTCAGAAGGATCATTGGGTGGTAAAAATTCTAATACTGAAAAAACCCCAAAACCATAGTGAGGGGTTAAAGAGCCACACACACATACACACAAACATATGAATGGAAAAACAACCCAGAATAAGTAAGGGTTGTGATAGAGCTACAATAAAATAACACTTTAGACTATTGGCTTTTTAAAAGTCATTTTAATGAAATTGCATCAGAAGGATGAGGTATTAAAAATTTTCTGTGTAAACAGTTATTCTCTATTGTTTATACAGACCACAATGAATGTCAGAAGTCACTCTGAAAAATGAGTAAAGCTCATTTCAGAAGCAAATAAAACTGACATATAGACCTGTGATATGAGGTGAAGAGAACTATTGTTTGTTGCCTCCAGACTAAAGAAAATCCCTAATTCCAGGAGAATAAGTGGTCAGACTTCTACTTAGTATCCCTGTGCTGAAATGAAATAATCATATAGATATAGCTGAAGGAGTGGCTATACAATAATAAAGACCATATACCCATCAAATTAAACAAAAGCACAATATTTATTCAGCACATCTATTCCTAGAAAAATGATTGTTCTTGGAACTGAAAAGTCAGCTCTGAAGAATAAGGATTTCATATTTTCAAGCTTTCACAAGTAGCAGGATTGGTGCCTATATAGGCCAGATTTGCTGACAAACACTTTTAGAGTTAAATTTATTTTCTTTTGCTATAAAGGTCTACTTGACCTGTGCATAAGATAGAGCAGCAGATAGATTTATACATGTAAATACACACAAAAGAATCTAGTTCCAGTGAGAACCACAGCTCACATAGTAAATAAGCTTGGTGTTCTTTGTAAAATTGTTATTTAGAAGGGAATAATTAGCACTTATTAAAAGCATTGTTTGGGCAGTGCTGGAAGAGATGTAAATTCAGGCAAGAGTTTTTTGAGTTTTCCACATTTGCCCCAAAATGCTTTTGAGCTGACCTGGAAAGTATTTTAGTCTCCTTCCTTGGCCTGTTCTCTTCTGAGGGTGCCAGTTGGGGCACCAATTATTGCCTTTTTGGCAGTGCTTGCATGTGACTTGCACACTTCTCTAGGAGGCTTGGGGCTGCTGTGGAAGAAAAGGGTTTAACAAGGATAGAGAAAGAAGCTTAATGGAATTCAAGTGGCTTCTTTTAAATGTCAGCAGCTCAGCTAGTGGTGACCCACAAGGATGTCTATGATAAGCACCTGTCATGGTTTTTACTACCCTACAGCTAATTACCAAAGCTTAGATTTCTATTTCTACAGATTCCAGATTATGAACACTGCTTTTCATTTACCCATGTATATTCTCCTTTCAGCACTATAAATATACTTCTATGCCAAATAGGGAAAAACACAGTTGAAAACAGTGTGAGGAACACCTTTCCTTTTTATCTCACTCCATTTACTTCCCACCTCTAAACTTAATATTTTTCCTGAAAGAGGACAGGAGGATGATTTTTTTGCTGAAATTGAATTCAGTGTCTTCATTGCACAATTTAATTACTATTCCCATGATTTAATAGAGACAGGATGCATAAAACTGATTTATTACATTATTATTCTGTTGAGGTTATAAGAGATGTGGGTATATTCCTGAAAATTTAAGGTAAGTGTGGATATCAACTCCTTTACTGAGCATGCCAAACACAGAGAGCTTTTGTTTCAGCAGCGAAATGCTGTTCCATGATAGTATTTCCTACCCTAGTGTTCTACCCAGCCTGTGATATTTTCCCATAATAATTCCAGCCTGTTATTTGCAGCACAGTGTTCACAGAGTTAAAGCAAATACAAGATCTGCACATTAAATTATTAACTCTTGATGAAAACATAATGCAACAGATTAATAAAAGTGTAGGGGTACCATGCCAAGAAGGTGGTGGTCTCAGTCGCGTTGCTGATTCGTAAGTTTCCACAGTAAATAACACCACCAGCAGCAACTCTGTTACAAACCCTACCTGAGATGAAAAAGATTTTATTAAATGTGGGGAAAGTTACCCTGAGAGTAGGAAAAAGCACTATTTTCAAGGACTTAGAGGGAGGAATTCTCCACTACTGTTGTTATCCTGTAAATGTAGGAAGGGTTGGAGTCTGAAGTCATCTTGGCATTTTTCCTGCACCTTCCCTGAGTTTTGAACTGAGCTTATTTATTTTTAAACCATATATACAGCTAAGATTTACCTTCAGAACATTTTACTTGTATTTTATAAACATAAAAGAGATAAGAGAAGGCAAGTTACTTTGTCTTGATATAAATCAATAGTAGTAGTGAAGAAATTGTGAAATAAGAAGGGAGCAAAAGTTTTCAAGAAACAAAAATCATCAAAAAAGTGGGTAATTTATACAATTTAAATTGTTAGAAGTATACTAAAAAAGAAGAGTATGGGGGATGGAAATGTGTAAAAGTTATCACAAATATTAAGTGTAAGAGTTATCAGGTAAAAAAGAAATTTATATAAAAGTTAGCAGAAGATTTAGAATAGTATATCCATGTTAATCCAGTAGAATGTTTACAAGCTATTTAGTTTCTCAATCTTTTATAATTATTGGAATTATTTATATAGTTAGAGAGGTATGCCAGCACTATCTGTCTACAGACATAATCACCTGAAATAGTAACTGACAAGAAGTTTAAAAGGCAGAAAAGGTATAAAAAGGCAGAAAAAAAATGGTGAACTTTCCAATTGTATTTCCAAGGCACTATTCTCTTATTGGAGATATGCTGATGCTTAAATTCTTCCTGGCAACTGCACAGCATGAAAGATTCAACATTTCTCAGGACTGCAAAACTGTAAAACTTCCAAAATTGGTTTTACGACTGACATACAATATGGATTCACAGCTAATCACTTACTATTACAGAAAGCACAAAAAGTAAAATCAAATGGAGTTCTTCCAGTTCTTGCCTATGCAATGGGCTGCTCAGGTAAACCAGATTAGCCTGCCTTGTCTGAAGCCATTTTGGTTCAAAGCTGTGATGGATGGGGACATATTATGGACCAGTTTATTGTCCATCTGTGCTTATTAATGATAAAGGCATAGTAAGTAAATTACTCATGCTGTGAAAATGGCCTTGGTAATGGCAATTGCCTCCAATTACATGGAAGTACTAAGATTATAATTCTAAGAATAACTAATTTTCATTTTTCTGGTCATATAAGCACATTACTTCTGTAAAGAAAAATTAAAATTTTTCAGAAAAAAATGAAGATATTTTTATTTGCCAAAGAAGAAAAATAAATGTTGAACAAAATAGCTTTGTGTCTCCTTGATATTTCACCTCCTTTTTATTCATTAATATTTTATGGAGTTGCCCCTGGAATATTTTATTTTAAAAATACTAATTCAAATGTTCTTGATCATTTTTCTAAATCCTGTCAAAACTATTAGAAAATTTCATTTAGAAACAAATGGACCTCAAATCTTGAAGGACAAGCATCCCAAGCTTAACAGTTCCTATAGTTATTGTCCCTCACCATGGGAGACTTCAGATGATCTCTCGGTACTATTTCATCAAGTTTGATCCTATGGTATCTGTGACTGCATCCTAAAATGTCTGGGCTTTTGAATGCTTCCCCCTGTGCTGTTGTGAAATTTAAATGTATTCTGTAATGCTGTTGGTCTTTCACCTGCATGTCCTCATTAAAAGTTCCTCGCACCTGTGCACAACATATAGATGGATGTAGAAAACTTCCTAAGAGTAACACCAAAAACCCCTGAGCTGAGATACACTTGCTTTCTAAGCTGTTATTGATCAAACAATAGCTTGAAGTGAGATAAAAGAATATGGAGAGAGATCTACTGGATGGCAGGGAATTATTTCACCTCTAAGGTGCTGCTTCCCCTGACAGCAACAAACTTGTTTTGCAAAAAACACTTTTAAAAACTCAAGATTAAACAAACCAGTAAGCATCATTTGAAGGAGAAATTCTGATTCTACCTTTCTTTCCAATATTCCACTCTTAGCTTCCCATCTCTAAAGCACTCACTTCTGGACTGTGCAGAAGGGAACCACTGTCACTAAGAGGTCCATCTCTGTCAGGGGTACATGGAGTGGAGCTGTGAACAGATCAGAATAGGCAGCGAATGCAGTAGCCTACAACAGAGACCCCTGGGGTTCTGATTGTAAACCAAGGAAAGCCACCTGTGTGGCATTCATAATTTAACATACTAGGGCTATTGGTTTGCGCTCACTTTAGCACTCATTTTAGCCCTGGTTTGCAACCACAAAGAGTTACTCTTTCAAAGAGAGCTCAGTCCTGTTTTCCTTTGTGTGCAAGTGCAAAATGTCACATGCAAATAGATGTATAAAGTAGTTTTTGATCACCCAAGTAGGCTTTGGCACATATATATATATTTCTTTTGTCACTAGTGCAAGCAGATGTCAGTGCTCAAAATTTACACAAGGCAGAGCTCTGGGGCTCTGGGGTTTTGCCCTTCTCTCAGACAGATGACTCACAAAAAGATATTTTTGAGTACATTTTGGATTTTGTCTAAATGTGTTACTGGGCAGTATTTTACAGTGACATGCAAGCTTACCCTTTTTTTGTTTCCCCCTCCAAGCAAATATAAGCTCATTCTGCAATATTGCAATCTGGCCAGACAATATGCAGCCTGTTCACATGGGTCTGAGCCTAAACCAACATAAATTCCTAACAGGATCTGAGAGCTCACAACCAACACCAGGCCAGCAGGATCTGTTCAATTGCAAGGTTACAGCTGGCACCCATTTGATCCACACAGAGCTCACATAGTCAAAGCCTCGCAAACATCATGTTGGCAGAGCCTGAGAGACTCAGATGGCAATTGAATGATGTAGCCAATTCATATCTCAGGTAGCTAATACCAGATAAAAAATGCTGCAGTCACATGACAGAAAACACTTCTCCCTCACTCTGTCAGCTCCGTGAGTATAAACTCACTTTGTCATCTTGTAGTTCAAAACACTTGGGTGCATTCTGGCAGGGTTTTTGCTGGATCATAGGACTTCTGCCTTACCACAGCAACAACAAAATTGATATAAAAACATAAAAATGGCAAACACTGGCTTTCATGTCCTTTGAATAATCTGTCAAAACAAGTCTAAGTTCAATTCTGAGTTGGTTCAAATTTCTGATACTGGACAATCCAACACAATCCACTGTACAGTATTAAAGACTGCAGAGCCTTGCTTCACTCTCAGGGTGAGATTTTAAAAAGGGTCTCAGTGTTCTGCTAATTCTTCACCAAGAGAAGTTAATAGAAATTTTACTCCTAAAATCACACCAGATAACTTTTAAAAATTCTGATCTTGCCTCTTAATATATTAGATTCAAACCCCATGCAAAACTAAGTATCCTATAAAAAGCTGCATTTTGAACAACAAGCAACAAATTTGAATATAATCAAAGAGCTGAATTGACAGAAAAATGCATTAACTTATTGAAATACACTTCTATTTATTCCTTATTTTCTACCTTTAATGTAATAGAGTGAGCCTATACAGCAGATAAGATAGCTGACCACCAGTAGCAGAGCTCACTTCACTGGTTTAGAGAACTCTGTTTCCCAAATATTGCATTGAGAGAGCTAGGTCCCTCAAAATTACATCTACAACCACTGGCACAGGTGTGTAGAGACATCCATACTAAAATGAAGGGAACTTAGATGAAAGAGCACTTCTTAAATCCAGCTCATCTCAGGGGCTTCCTTCCTTTATTGCAAGCCCTTGCAAGACAGCCTTTCATCTTGTGGAAGCTAGCACCAAACCTAGGGAAAGTGATTCTTCCTTCCAAGAAGGTGGTGACAGTGCAGTCCTTCCCTGACATGTGCTAGTTCAGTGGCTAGTGTGTGAAGTCAGGGACTAATGAATTCAGCCTCTTCCACTGTCTGAGAAGTCCAAGACCTCACCTCACCCCTGCCCAGGCTATCCTGGTGTGAAGGAGACACTTCTGGATAATTTTGGTTCAGCCTGGAAGAATACATGAAGATTCTCTGGTAGTTTGAGGCAGGCTAGTGGTGAATGAACACAAAGCAAGTGCCACTGTCTGCATAAAGGCCTCTCTGAGAAGCAAAGTCCCAAGTTATACTTCCTCCTGCATTTACATTTTCTGGTTTTGTATATTGTCCATTCTGCACTAAACAGCATCTGAAAAGAATCACCGATTACACAGATGTTTTTAAACGTACTCATTTTTCCTTCTTTGGTCTCAGTTTAGTAAATCTGTCACCACAGTTTGTAAGTGTTCATTCTATTTCTGTAGTTTCATTCTCTCTATTCATGTTCTTTTTTACACATGTATAGTAATCTTCTGACAAATGCACACTGGCAGTTAATCTACAAACATTTTCTCTGGGAAAAAAATTATGAAGAATATCTGTTTCCTTTCAGAAGGATTTTTTCTTGCTTTTCTTTTCTTTAGGTATGCACATGGATCTCTTTCACAGTTTTTCAAAATCCTATTTGCTTTCCAATATAATGTCATGGGCTTGATTGTATCTTGCAACATCAAAGCCTACAAAGCAGGTTACAGGGGAAAAGGATTTGCCTTCTTGGAATGCTTCCCAGAAGGCAAAACAAAATTCTCATATCCACTGTCTGCTTTTTTAAATTTCCTACTTGCCATCATTAAATGAGTCAGTGTCAGGATGTAAATGAGATCCTGTGAATCTAGCTACTGAATCTGAAAAACAAACAAACAACAAACAAAAAAGAAAGCATATATAACAGAATATACCTTTTTTGAGTATTCTAAATGTATGTAGCAATTTTTATTTTTTGATAAATTAAGATGGAGATAATAAGGCATATACATTAGCTACACTTAGTGGACAATCTCTTTAATGGTTTATTGTACCCTTACAGTGGGTCCCCATTAACTTCTCAATTTGGTTTATGAGCACATCATCAAGCGCATAGCCTTCATGGAGCTGCCTCTGAGCACTGCATTCCTGTTAAAGGAAGTCAAGTGATGGGGTGTACCAAAGAAAATAAACTTTGTGTGTTTCAGTTATTAATGCAGGACCAAAGGCTAGAGCAGGTGTAAAGCAAAACCTTGCCTAAACAAAACCCTGTGTTAAACTTCCATTGTGAACACCAGGACTACCCCACTCACTCTTTTAACACCCTTACTGTGCTGCAGTGCTTTATAGAGGGACATGGCATTATGAATCTCTGAATCTCCTCCAGAAGAGCCCTTCTTTCTCCTCTGAAGACAAATGAATGAGCCATCTGAGGCAACTGACTCAAATATTGGAGACTTGTTGAAGCAAGTGTGTCTCCAATCATTGCCAAGTCCCACTCATACTACATCAGATTTTACAGCAATAGATGGGAAAGTGG
The DNA here is from genome assembly GCF_027887145.1 of Ammospiza caudacuta. NCBI lineage: Eukaryota > Metazoa > Chordata > Aves > Passeriformes > Passerellidae > Ammospiza > Ammospiza caudacuta. The sequence goes on along the minus strand of NC_080596.1, from coordinate 43,231,885 downwards.
TGTTTAAATACAACACCTGACAAAAGAAATCCACTCAAAATAGATGAATCTACACTATTACACTCATGAACAAATAATTAAATTATTCATCTCAAGATAAATGGAGGTTTCACTTCTTGTTATACTGTATGCAGTTATCTGGCAGAATGCACTGCATGGAAAGCACCTGCTGGAAATAATCCTGATGACTTTTTATTTTTAAGGCAAGCTAATTTTATAATCAGTAGCAGTAATTTATTTTATTAGTTAAACAATGTTAATATTGTGAAATCATATATTTTGAAGAATCAGCTTTCTCCGTGGAGGCCAGAATACTTCAATGTGGACTGAAACGTGGCTCTTGGGCTCCTTGTTACACTCTATACTGGAGCAAGGTTGGAAGCTGGCTTTTCTCATTCCATGGATGTTGTCTAAAGTCAGAGATAAGATGAAGAAGCTGTCTGAGAAACACAATGTGAAAAGAAAGACTATCTAAAACAGAATAATCTTTATTCACATCCCAGCTAAGATTCTTATTCATAGATCATTATGTGGTTGCTTCTGCATTGCTTCTACAGACAATTACTATCATATTGCAACATTTTACATAATTTTTCAGATTCAACTGGGCAACTAAATAGACTTTTACCTGGAGAATATACTGTCGTTTTCTTTAAAGATTCAGTTGGCTTCACAGTATATAGTTAATGAGCTATCTAAAAGTGTATCAGTGAAAAGAGCTCATTGTGCTGTGTCTTACCCTATCTGTAAATGAGTCTTTAAAAGCTCTGATCACTATCTCCATACCATCCTCGAACAAAAGGATACATTGGCATCAAGCAGCAAGCAAAGAATTAAGTTGAAATGTTAGAGGAAAAAACTAGTTAATTGATACATGAATTTCTCAAGATGATAGCTTCTGCTTGAAGGAAAAGAAATCTTCATGAGGATAAAAAAGAAAGCCATTTAAATCCAGATAGAATGCAATGGCCCCAAAACATTGAAAATTCTTCTTTTGAACTTCATTTCTGTAATAGACAAGTACACTTCTCACTACTCTTAATATACTCAGTAGTAAAGTACAGAAAGAACCATCACTATCATGAATTTGCCAATTATAAGAAGAATGTGTTTGTGAATATAAATGCTTTGGTTTTGATGTTGTTCTCATTCCTCTACTTTTCTTGCTATGGCAGGTAACAATCTACTTCACTCCTTTGGATTGCCATTGGGAATTTTGTCCTTCAGAGAGAAAGAACATGCTGGAAAATTATTTATTTCTCATCAAACTAAGGCAATTTAGGCAGATGAGGGAAAGAATTCCTGCAGTCCTTCCAGAAAAATCCCAGAGTTGTTGAAATGTCTAAATAAGAAAACCAAATTTCCAGTCAGTTTTTATGTACTGTGAAAAGAACAGTCCAATGCTAGAAAAAGATGTCCTCCCACCTAATTTGTTATGTATTGGAACATACAGGAAGGCTTGATAGCACATTTTCAAGAGCCATAAGTAGCCATCATCTCACATTCAAATAGTACTTTGAAGTATCCTGACTCATGGTGTGCCTTGCAGTTGACCATATCTGTTTCTTTTGATACTTTCTTATTTATCTGCCATTGCAGATGTTGGTGATAGACAACTCACATCCCCACCTTCATGGGAGCAAGTGACCTCTTTGCTGCCTCTTCCATGCATTACAAGATAATGCTTAAAGGGTTAAGCTGATTTTGTGTGGATCATCAGTGACATCCAGTGGCTATTGGAGGTGATCGCAGGTGGGCTATGCCAATCCAGAGTCCCACTGCAGTGGAGTGATGCGAACTGAAGAGGACGTTAATTAGCTGACTACGTTCCTTGTCCTGACTGATCTCAAGTGCTGTGAAAATTATAATTATTGATTTATTTTTCAATACTATTTTACTTAGCTGCATATATTTCTTCTGTGGAGTCCAGTTCTTCCAGGCGTATCTTGTCCATTCTGTCACCACAAGCAAAAAATGGAATTCCCCAGGAGATGCCTCTAACATCAAGAACATATAATAATGAAAAAGGACTATCCAATGAGGGGAAAAGGAAAGAAGAAGAAGAAAAATACTTAAACTCTTTCTATGACCCCACCACTCTAAATTTCATTGTATAAACTAGATGGTGAACTGGAATACTCGTGCTGAAACAAATCATGGATGGTTTTTAATTTGGTACTTCATGATATTTCATTCACTCCTTGTCTTAAATCTCTTATTCTGTTCATAACCGATGAGGCATATTCCAGGTTTAGACCTTAAATGTCTAAAGTAGTTTTCTAGTACAATATCACCCATTTCTTGTTTTGTTCTGTTTTAAATGAAAACCAGTTATTTTGAAGTCCTTTTTTTTGTCTTTCCCAGTTTCTGTTTCAGTTTCACTCTACATAGATTAGATTGACTTCTTATATCTGCATATTATTCCTACATAGTCCCTTGAGCTTCTAGGTTATAACTATGCATGTGTCGACCTTGATAACTTCTCAATCTCCACTAAAACTTTAAGTCTTTATTCTGGCTTTTCATGTTAGCTCATGCTTTCCATGTCTGCTGTATATATTTATGAACTATATGAACAAAGTGAAGGTCTCTGACTATCCTTTGTGGCCTGTCTGTTTACAGAGATTTATAAGCCTGTTGCAGGCTCTGGCTAAGGAACTGTCCTGTGCACCCAATATTCTGCCTAGTCACCACCAAATAGGTACATTGCCATTTATACTCCTAGCAAACCAGAAAATTTTCCAGCTGACATAATCTGTGAATTAAAACCACATCACTGTCTTCTCAATTGTTCAACATAAAAAAAAAAAAAAAAAAAAAAAAAAAAGATGACTCGAGATAACCAAACCCCCCCCCCCCCACATATCCTGGTACTATAAATAATTCACTAGCTTGTTCTCGAGACAATCATCACTAACATATTTATAAAACGAGCCAGTGCTCAGTAGCATAAAAATATATGTTTGAGTTATGAAACACAAAACAATCTTCAGATCATACTAAGTATTTCTACCTCATCCATACATTTAGCTATCATAGTCCATGTACCTCAAAACATAGAGATTTTTATCCAACCAGAATCTTTTGTAATAAAGGCCAGATGCCAAAATTTGGTGGTTTAATATCTGGACAACAGCCAGTGAAATACCAAATGTTATACCATTTTAATATATAAATAATTACTTATTCAAAACTAGAGTATCATGTAACAATGTACTTCCAATGCATCCATGAAATAATTTGTTTTCTTTCCATGTACAAAATACTCTAAAAAATGGTTGTTATGACATAACCCAAAATACAGTGGGGAAATGCAGAAATACAGGACAGTACATGGAAGCTATACTGATCAGCATGAATACTTTTCTGTGATAGAAATATTGTCCTCTTTTACCTTCCTGGTGCTGTAAGGGCACAGCAAAAAAAAAAGGGTTCATTCCCTTGGTTACAACAATGTATCTTCCCACTTCCTGTATAAAGATTCAATTGATAAACAATTAAGACAATATGGAAATCTGGTCAATTCATCATCATTATCAGTGCAGCGCATATTTCATATATGTAACTAAATACAGAAAAATTATTAAATTGATACACTAAATCATGACAAAATGTAACAAGAGAGAAAATAATTCTGCATTTCAGTCATGTAGTGTGATTATTTTACTTATTGAATTGAGAGATAGAATTTTACTTTTTAGTAGTAATGGTTGTCTGCAGACCTACATTTAAGGAAGGCGGTAAAAACATTCACACATCTTTTGAAATATTAAACATAGGTTTAGAAATTGATTAGGTCATACAAATGCATCTGTAAGGCAGAATTGTCTAAGGGAAAGAAATACACATAGATTAAAGGAAAGAAATACAGATAGATCACTAGTTAGTTTTGTTGTTAAGTGTTTATATCCTATCTCTCAAGTTCTCCTAAATATTTGCTCTGAATTGATTCTAAAACCTGAATGTCATCACTTGTACTGAATGAGAAAAAACAATTGTTATGTAAAATAGATGGCACAACTGGAAATCAAATCACAATTGGAAATACTCTCAAAGGTTTCCAAGGGATGAAACAGCATTGGAGGAAGGAACCTCAGGGATCATTTACAAAGATGTCTGTTCTTCAATCACTCTTTAAATTGAGTGACTTAAGCTAAATGTAAATTATTTCTTATCTTAACAAAAGCAAGGCAAAATTCTCCTCTTGTATTTCTTTTTATTTCCTTTTTTTCAAACATTAAGCAATTTTTTTTCCATAGCAAAAGCAGTTCAAAACATGTACAAAGTTCTCTGTAACAACAGTGCATTAGTGACAAACCCCATGTTTTTTAAGCAGAAAGTCTACATACATAATTACTGTCTTCCCCATTCACTACTTTACTGCAGAATAACAGGATAGGTGTCAAAATCTACACTAAAGTTTCTAAATTCTTTTGTGAAAAATGTGATGCTTCACTTATTAGGAAAATCTATACTCAGTTTTCTTCCCACCCCTACTTCCCTACTCCCTGAGGGTACAGATTATTTTGTCATAGTAATTTGTTCAAGCATATTGAGTTATAAATTCACAAGAGTTCCGTTTGCCTGTTATTCTGATCTTCTTCATAACATGTCCAGTCCACATCACATATGGATTCCTATGCCTACAGTAAGTATGCACAGATATTAAAGACCAGAATGTGCCTTCCTTACTGAGTTCGTTGCAGTTACCCTGTCAAGTGACCCTCAATGTGAGGAAAAGTGAGATGGTACTCCATGGGCTTGATTTACCAAATTTCTCTAGTTTTTTGTCACTAAATTCCATCTCTAACATCCCTTGTGGAAACAGAGGGCAGGTTCTGCTGCCAGAAAAAGGAAAAACAATCTCTAATTTGTCTCTTATGCCTGACCCTTCTGCTGAGACATGCATTCATCTTCATTCACAGCCCAGCAGTCTGACATCTTAGTGTCTGAAGCCACACTGCAGTTTACTGTAATGCTAAAGTGGAAGTGAAAGAGGGAGAGATATCATTTTGTCACCAGATGGAAAGATGAGCAGAATGGGGTTTGACGGGATGCTTAATAAGTGTGTTAGAGAAAACACTGTGAAAATGGCAGGTCTACTCCTTAATGCAATGATTTTCCTCTACTCTTCAAAGGCAGTCCTCAGGCTTGATTCCACCATCTTTTCTAAAAAAGTGAATAACAGCTTACTTTGAAAATACGCCTTCCATCTCCATGGTTCAAAGTTAATAGAATTTTGTTCTTAATTAATTTGTTACCAAATGATTAAAAAAAAATAAAATAGAAAGTTGTTAATCGGTCATGTGGAATTGATTTTTTTAAACTTTTTGTTACTCCTACCCATTTTCACTCTTCATTTTAAAAGCTCCTTATCTAGCCTCTTATTTTCTTCCCCTATGTAACAGGGGAGAAAGTGAATGGTCAACTCAATTTATTTTGATTATTATTTTTTGATGAAGACATTCTATTATATGATAGAATAACCTGGACACATCCAATTATCTGTCTCACATTGATTAAGAAAATATGTCATTTTGGTCAAGTTTTACATATTGAATTTTAATTACATTACTTTTTAAAATCTCATTAAAAGTTTTTGGGTTTTTTTAATACAATTGCTTCAGCAGCCCTCTATTTCATTTGATATCTAATCTTGGCATGACAGAAATTGCATGTATTCATAAATTAAATAATTACCAGAAGGTTTGCAAGAACAGCAGAAGCACAAATATTGATTCATCATCTACCCCACTTTTCATTCACTGAAAGTAAAGTATTTGCTAACACAACTAACACTGCATGACACAATGGTTGCAGTGTATCTTGCTAAACTTAAATTTTGAATCAATGTAAAGCCCACATGATATGAAAATGTATTCAAGCTTCTTAAAAATATTTCTAAAGATATTTGCAATACTGTGAAGCCAAACCTCATTAAAAACATGCCTATTCCCTTCCATAGTGTAACTACAAGGGCATGTTTACATTTAAGATGTTTAACTGTATTTACATATTCCACAGATTTGCATTGCAGATATATAAAAAGAAAATAATTATAGCCTCCTCAGTAGTTCATATTTTATCTAAATAAATGTCATGTTATATTATTATTATTATATTATTACCAAAACTAACAAAACATATTGTAAAAATTTAATCACCCTTGATGTCTCTACATCAGAAAACCAATGGCAATCTATCAGGGATTATTTTCTTATGCATTCTTTTATTCAGACAAGAAGAAATTATTCTTGGTCTGCTATTTTGTTTAATGGCAAAAATCAAAGAAATAATATCGCAGACTTTCAAAATCATTAAGGCATCTGTGTGTCACTGAAATCAGACTTAAGCACTTATTTTTTTCTAAAGATTTGTGTTTACAAACCTTTTGACTTACTAACATAGAGGCATTTGCACTATGACACAATTCTTTGGAGAAACTGCCATTTCATTTTTGTTCACAGTCCTTAAATTGCTGGATTCACATAAGAAAATTGTATGGTTATAACTGACCAAAATGTAGAAAGTAAAACAATGTAATTCATATACTCATCTGGGAAAAAACTGATTTTGAGATTCATTAAGACACAAAAGGTTTCTCCACAGAAGTAAGTCATCTCCGTTTTCAGAAAAAATTAAAAACTCATCAGATAGTGTAGCTACTCAGAGACAGCATTGATTCAAAATGTTCTGAAGAAGCAGTAAAAATATGAGACAGCCCTGGAAGGTAAAATAAAGGTATCTATCTCAAAACTGAACTTTTCCAATGCTTGCATCCTTGGTGAAAATAAATAAATAAATAAATTTTAAAAAGCATAAAAACACTCAAGTTGAAGGCTATCTCATGGATGGCACTTCCACAGCCACTTGAAGCACAAGAGGAAGCCTCTCCCTTTGCACAGTAACATAAGCAATACATAACGGCTTAGTTGCAGAATAGACATGCACAGAAATTTCTTCGGTAACATTCCCATTCAGGGGAAACTTTGTGGAAACAGCACACAGAACAGAAACTCTTACAAAATCACATGTAAAAGAGTTAATTTATTGTACCTGGGGAAAAGTGTCACCCCCCTTAAAGAGCTGTTGCAAATTATTTTCAGAACAACCAGGGATATTTAGGAAGTATTCTGAGAACACACTATCATTTCATATAACAGAAAAAGCCCAAAAGATACTGTTTACTCAAAGGCATTAACAACTAAACATAATTTAAGAGTGCCAAGAGCTGTGTGAAATCATATCTATGGGCCTGGGATTTAAGGAAACGAGAATAATAGAGCAAGAGTAAAAATGCCCTAAAAGATGTTGCGTATGAGTAATATGACTCCATTCCACTGATACCTTTCCTTCAGGAAAGAAAACATGTTTAAAATCTGGCGTCCCTATATGCAGGCAGACTATTATGCTCTGTAAATAGGTTTAAAGTGTCCTAACATTTCTGAGGCTTTCTTATCTCTTGTTCATTTACCTTTCTTTAGATTGCTTTCACACTTTTCCCCCTTTCCATTAAATTATTCAAGAACTCCTCTTTATAAAGGTCACAGTCATAAAAACCAGGGAATAGGAGCAGTGGCATGTGATTCACAGGACCAATGAGGCAGCACACAAAGAGGATTGTGAAGGACTCATAAAACCTGAGGCCAGAAGGAATCCTCAAATTGTCTAATCTGATCTTCAGTATATGGCAAGTCATTATATCTCACTTATATAGACCAGAGTGAAAATGCCTCAGCTTTTCATTAAAAATGGTAATGTTATCTCTTTGGCTACTGACTGTACACAGGGACAAGTTGACCAAACTAATTGCTAGCACCTCCCATGAAGGTCATCCTGTACTTCATGGAATTATTTCTGTATCCTATGAAACAAGATTCAGGGAGATTTACTACTCAGAGCAGAGAGAAAACAGCACTCCTTCTTCCAGCTTCCTTCTCATTCTGGCAGAAGTTCAGTCTGGCATCAGCACTGCCTTGACGATCAAATGCAAACAGAGGCTTTGACAAGCAGAAACAACTCAAAATAGGCTCATGAGCTTCACTGTGTGATTTGTTGCTGATATAGATCCCAGCTGAGTTAAGCTAATGAAGCCACTGCCTAATTAAACCATATCATTTTCTTTTTCCTTCCTGCCACAGACAGCAGATGGGTTTGGCCAGTACACACCCTGGTGTACTCATTGTTTCCACTGGTGGCTTTGTTCCAGTGGCTCATAATTTGCATTGTTGAAAATAAAAGTAAAATATCTTAAAAGGTGACTGAGTTCTTGCTTGAATTTATCTTCCTTCAGTTTCCTGTTACAGTTCTTATGACTTACTTCTAATGAAAATAAGCCAATATGCAATGGCACTGCTAGCATACTTCATTCAGGTCACCTGTCAGTCTTACTTTTGCCATTCTAAACAGGTGCCATTGCCACTTGCATAGCAAGCCATTTTTGTGCAGTATCTAGACAATATTTGTGGCCCTGCTTTCTACTCTTTTCATTTTTGCAAGTGAGCCCTACATCAGTATGGAGAAATATAGCTTGATTCCAGCAGCACTGAACATACAGGCAAACTCCCTGCTTTCCCTACTTGTCTTCGCTTACACGTCCACGGACCACTGACTCCTGCAATTGTTTTCAGTAGACTTATTTACCATTCTGTAGATCTAGTTCTCATTCTGTGTTTTGTTGCGTTTTATTCTTTACCCAAAATTTTGTCTGCATTATTTAAAATGTCTATTTAAGCTGCCTTGTCATGTTAGGAGAGACCAAATTTTAAAAGATTAATCTTTTAAACTCACTGCCATACTTTATGTCCTATATAAATTCTACCAAATTAATATCTATCTATCTATCTATCTATCTATCTATCTATCTATCCATCTAATCTATCTATCTATCTATCTATCTATCTATCTATCTATCTATCTATTAATTTAAGATGAAACTGTTGAGAGAGGTATTGAATAACTTTAGATTCAGTACGAAAGGCTTGCAGCAACTCCCTTAACAAAACCTCTTTAACAACAGTTTCCCATTTATGGGTTATTTTTTCATCAGCATGTTAATTAAGTTTTGATTTAGCTACATGTTTCTCTTTGATATCTTACAGCATTAATCTTTTTGTCAGATTTTTAGTTATTAAGTACATAAAAATTATACATTCATACATTAATGCCTCATTCATACATGCTAAATGCCTCAGAATTAACTCAAATATATAGTTACCTTTTAGAGGGAAATTTGTAAAAGGTTGGTTTGACAAGGCTTGCTTGCTATAAACCCATATTGAATGGCACTAATTATATTCCTAAACAATACTTGCAATAAACAGCTAGTGGACAATCCATCAAATAAAATATGTTTGCACACTGTATTTGGCCTCTGTCAAGAAAAGTCAGTAGGAGTGCTTCAATCCATTCTTTAGTCTTTGGATAAGGCCTTTCTCAAGCACTTTAAAATTTGCACATTAATTTCAAAGGCAGTCTGTTGAATGACACTTCATAAACATGTAGAAGACTTTATTTAGTGAAAAAGCTCACTTGCTACAAGTGATTCATCCAGCTTTAGAAAAGCTATATCTGTAGAGTACTGAAATACTGGAGTTAACACTATTTCAAGGTCTTCCCTTTGCACTTCAAGTTTATAATCAGTGTTCATATTTGGTTGGCTTTTCCCAGACAGCATTGCTAAAAAGAAGTGGAATGCTTCCAATGCAAGTAAGCAGATAAACAGCTCAAGGCTCATGGGTTGGCCTCAGTAGGAATTCTTTAGAAAATGCTAGATGAGAAAAGGAATACCTTGTTGCTAAGTTACCTTTGTTTCATTTAGTGCCATGATTATTTGTTGCTTAAAGAAAAAGCATTGACATTTTCCCCCTTACTCCCTGCCATATGGAAGATAGGCTTTTAAGATTCTCTTATGAGAGGTGCACGTTTATAATATAAACCTTTATGTTCTCCAAGTGGAAGAATCAACATGCTGGGGGATAATCAAGACCTTTCAGGTTTCAAAAACTTCTGCTGTTTCCAAATCATTCTCATATTCCCGACAGTTGATTTTTAGAAGCAAATATACTTCCTAACTACTTTATTATATATTTTCCTACTTTTCGATCAATCAGAAAATATACAGGTAAAATTATCTGTCATACACTATAATCACCATATAGAACTGTTCCTCCCTTCTGGAGGGTTAACAAAACAGATGGTATGAGTGAATAGGCTCATATTTCAGTTTTTAATCACACTCACCACCAGAGGTCTTATTTGGGTCCATATGATTTTGATATATTTACCTTAAAAGCAATAAAGGAATACTGTAAATTATAAATTTTGCCAAAGCAAATGCCATCCTAAATACATTCAGTTGAAGATGTGTAGAAATGTTCCCCTGAATTTTGTGGAAAGCAATTTTTACCTGAAGACCTCAAAAAAATTTTGAATATCACAGAGCTTCTCTATATGTGTATGTGTGTGTAGAAATATGAATCTTTTGTTCTTGAAACAGAACAAAAAAACCTTCTCTGTTTCAAGAACAAAAGATTCATATTTCTACACACACATACACATATAGAGAAGCTCTGTGATATTCAAAATTTTTTTGAGGTCTTCAGGTAAAGATACAGATTTGTATATAGAGATTAAGTGATGCAACCAATGTCACAAACTAAGCCAGGAGCAGAGTTAAGTACAGAGTTAAATACCTGGATCCAGTAATTAATTGTGGTTCTTAATAATGTATTTAAAAAAAATCTGAAGACAAGATATGAAACCTTTTGTACTCTCCTTCCAGTGTCAGTTATAGCCTGGCATCACAAGTATGTGGGAAGAGAAACGCTGCTGCACCTAGGCTGTGTGAGCCATGGAACAGTGTCTGTGGCTGTCAGCCTGAAATGCTGATGCACCTCTTCAGTACTTATACACGGTAATAGTAGAATCAATAAGAGTAAATTAGTCCTTCCTGTTTCTATTGTCTCTTGAATCACATCTGAAAAATAGTAAGCATAATTTTTTTTCAGTTTTTGGAAGGGGTGGGTTCTTGCTTGTTTTGTTTTTGGTTTGGTTTTCTTTATGGGGGAGAGGGCGGTGGGGAAAGGATCTATAGTAACATTACTTCTCTCTAACGTCAAGGAGTGGAGAAAATATTGCTTCCTTCATTCAAATTCTTCATTGCACAGTCAAAAAGCTAAAAACCTGAGCCATGACCAAAGAGACACTGGGATAAACACATGAAAGAACATAACCTTTTTCTTCAATCAAATAAGTAGCTTGTCCTTCCCGGTGAAGCTCTTACTTACACATCAGAGCTGGCTACCTTATTCCTTGTTATGTGTCTCTATAAACAGCAACCATTTCACTGTAACTTGACAATAGACATAAGCTCAGTGTTTGACAAGCAGTCAGAAATAAGGAGCTATACCCTTGAAAAATAAACAGTGTGCTGGTATATAAAGAACCACCAAGAGAGAGAAAAACCCTTAAAATATTTCATTTCTTTAATCACTTCCCTTACAGGGTTTACTGAATCAAAGAGAAAGTCCTGGTTTTATTTCTGTATCATTTCACCTTGCTTTCATCAACTCCCATGCTGCATTTTTACATTTTCTACCTATTTAAGGACCCACTGAGGACCATGTTCACACATTCTTACTCATTTATCTTTGTCACTTGTAATTACCAGAGTGGCCATTTCCTTGCTTGTGCATATTCCCGCTCTACTCCTCTTTCTTTCTTTCCTCCTAGGAGGAGTGTGACACTCTTTATTCTAGGCACCCTTGGCTGTACCATCTGTAGGAAGATCAAAGACAGGGTCATATCCATCTAATAACAAGAGAGGAAACAATACTGTAGGTGAACACTCTATTAGCCTCCTTCTTCATTTTATTCAGGTCAGTGCTCAGGGACTTTCAGACGTCTTTGAACAAATGGATGTGAAAATGAAAGACAAGTTATAAAGAAATAAGTTTCTTTTCTTACGCAAGTTAGGCTGATAGGTTGAACCACGGCAGTGTTATAATAGTCTTTTCCCTGGGCAGCTCAGGAAGTATCTTTTCTGAACAATCCTTACCCTTCAAAATAAAGCATAAAAATCTGCTTCCATCTTGAGACTTGCAGCTATTAAAAAATGTCCAGAGGCAATAAACTGAAGACTTGTGTAGGATACTGAGGACATTTATTATTGACAGGAAATCAGTCTTCCATGATAGCTGAACTCCAAGATATAGAGAGGAATAATTTCTCCACTGGTGTAAACAGGCAAAGCTTTACTGACTCTGGTAGTGCTGCATTAGTTTAGACCAGCAGAGAATTTCAACTAAAATTTTAAATTTGTTTTGGATGCTTGGAACCGAAAGTTTTTGTCACTATGTTGTGAGATCACCCTGAGCACAGGGCTACAGCGAGCAGGGGCTTCTGGCTGGGTCATGAAGCCTTTCTTCTGCACCACAACTGCACAGCACGAAAACACAGCAGGAAAAACAGGAAAAGCAGCAGCCATTTAGTTTCACCTTAGGAGACCTTCTCATTTCTATCTCCTTCCATGAATTTTTGGTTCAGCTGACTGCCCTAAAGACTAAAGCAACTGTTGAGATCCTCTTGAGCACATCTGAGTGCTGTGTACTGTGAGACAGCCTGTGTGTGTCTCACTGAAAAACAGTTATATTAACTAAAAATCAGACACTGCATTTCTTGCCAGAACAAAACTTATGTACATGAAAATATTTCAAATAAAAATTCCAAATAGTCAGGTGTTCTTTTCTCTTTGTTTTTATTTTTTTAAGCATAATATTTCTCATATGTTACAGAGAAAGTCATTGAAAGCATGGAGAAATATTTCCAAAAGAGGAGACAGAAAAAACCCACAAAAATTCAGTTATGTCAATATATGTGCATATGAAACATTTTCTTGTGCTGATAATGTTGTCTCAGACACTTTGTCTAATGCTGGTAATATTGAGTGTTGCATTAAAATCCTATAAAGAAGTGTGTCTTCAGCATGTGCAAAGTTTCTAAAGATGCCATTGCTATTGACTTGAGCTTCCCCAAGCTGAGGGCTTGCTACTTTATTGGATTATTTTTTTTCCCCAGATGGAATTATATAAACTCAACTTTTCATCTGTGGAAAGGTCCCAGGCAGTTTAATAGAAAACATATTCCTACTGCAGTATTCTAGAGGATGTTTCAGTGTTTCTTTCAGTAGCAGCTTATTCTCCACTAAACTCAGTTTTTCAGTGGGGTCTCAAAACCAACAAATTATTAATTTCTCAATTCAGTAGGCCCTCTAAATAAATGCCTAACTTCATGAATATGCATAGTTTACTTGAAGATACTGAGAGTGCTTTACTATGTGGTTAACTCTAAGTTAATATGAGTTTTGCTAAATTAGGGCCACTGTACATATAGACAAGATTTTTTCATATATATTCCCGTATTGTAGTAAAACATATAATATTTATAACATATTATAAATCATAAAAAGTATAAATTATTAAAATAGAAATAAATAAAATAATGTTGTAATATACAATAAATACATAATTCTGTTGCCACATTAACACTGTTTAAGGAAATCAGTTGATGCATTCAATGATCTTGTCTTGAAAAAGAACAGTAATTCCTGTCTTTCAAGATTTATTTGGGTAGTTGTTGCAGTTCACGGTAAGTTCAGGTTTTCTATCTAATTTCATTATTGTGGATCAGTAGAAGGGTAAAATGAGTTTTTCTAGGCCTGCTTGACTGACTAGAACTTGGCTAAGAAAACTAAAAATATAATATAACATTGTTTAGTGCCTACCATACTTTAATATGTCTTACTATTGGTTACAAACTATATGTTTCAAAAAAGAAAATAAAAGTCAGTATTAAACAAGGGGTTCCCCTAACCAAGCTTTGTTTTACATCTCTTTGTCACTCTTTAGAGTCCCAGATGCTTCATTTTCATTTATATACAAATGTTGTGGTAGCAATCAACGTACAGGAATCGCTGCTGAGGTTAATGTTTTTGTGGGTTTTTTTAGGATTTTTAGAGCTTGTCTTCTTTGAAATAACCCACTAAAATCTGGAAACCTACTGCTTGCTAAGCAAGTACTAGCACTTCATCTATCATGAGCCAACATTTGTTTTTCAGACTTACTTGAAACAGAGCCAGAGGTAGAAGCATAGTAACGTAGACTACAGCAGCAGCACACAATAAATAATAATAAAAAAAATTAATGAGTTAGTTTAATAGACAAAGAAATTACAAGATGTGGATAAACAGACCTTCAACATAGCTATGTCCCGTGCCCCATTAAAATGAAAACAAGCTGTCTTTTTCCTCCAGGATGTAAAGGAATAGGTGCTGGGAATAGGACTCTAAGAATTGATGCTGATGTGAAATACTCCTTTCAGAGCTGAGATATTTTGAACATGATGACAAAAGTCTATTATTTTCAGGGCAGCTCATTAAAATGTATGAAGGTGTTGCCAGTATTAGAAAGATACCACTTACAATAAAGTCAGTTAATTTCAGAGAAGGTCATACCAAAGATCCTATAGCAGGTGAAAAATACCTATATGGTGCTATAATGGGACTCAAGACTGTGCTGGCAGAAGTTCAAGTTTCTTAGGTCACCTGTCATCATAACAGTGACTGCTGGTTCTAGGAGAAGGATGAACGTATTTTAAAAGATCGCTCTGTGGATTCAGCAATTGTCTTCAGCTGCAGAGTGTCAGAGTCTTTGTCTCTTCCAAAATAAGTTCAGATCAGTAGCATAGTGGTATTTTACCAAGTGCTGAGGGCCATGTGATTCAGTGGACAATGAAATAACGTGGCCAGAGATGCACATTTTGCAGTCATGCATATTCTGACACTCTGGAGCTCAAAAATCCATATTTATGGTTAGAGTTGTTGAAGGATTTTGTTGAATTGTGTTTGCATTCTGTTGGAAAAGGGCTGTCATTATTAATTGGTCTTTCATTTTGCTATTTTACAGGCAGTTCTCTAAATTGTCACAAATCATAGGCAAATTTTAAATTATTTAGGACAGGAGCTGTCATTGCCTTTCTATTTGTAAAGTGCCTAACACAGTAGTTTGCCTTTTGGCCCACCAAGAATATAAATTTCAAATAAAATAACCATCACCTATCTCAGCTAACCTTTACCTGGGATAAACATAAATAATACAACATACACACAGTTTCAGTAATAAGGTAAAAATCAGCACATATTCTCCATATGAACTCTTCTTACACAGATTTATGACCCAGGAGAGATGCTGGTGAAGTTCAAACTTTGAAAAGGATGGAGAAGCACTTAAGGTCTTGAATAAAAACTTTCTTAATTCTGGATAAACTGTTTCCACAACACTTGCAAGAAGGACCATATGATCAAATTTCCCACACAGTGTTGTGAAATGAGCCAGAAATATGTCTGACTATTCAGCATTGATAGCGTATCCTTTTCCAGAAGAATAATAAAAGTAAAAGCAATCACAACAGTGATACTACAGTACATGCAACCTATCACAAGTGTTTTAACAAGCAAATTCAAATTAATATTGATGAATGTGCTACAGTTTCCATTGGAATTACTATGCCATGTAGTTTCAAAAAAGACAGACCTTCCAAACTTTGCTTAAAAATACAGGAATTAAAGCACATGAACAAACTATTTCAGTTTGAAAATTGGTACACTTTCTCAGTTGTTATAGTTTTAGTCAATCAAGGGACTTTTCATGCAAACTAAAATAAAAAAAGCTCTGATTCAGATCACAAAAGGAAGGTATAATTTCAGATGACATTCAATCCTCTGACCACCAATGGATTTCCAGTAGCCTCTGAAGGAATGTCATCCTGTAAGTTACAGAACAAGACTCAGGAATATGAGTGTCCAGGATGATTGGCCAGTCCAAATGCTTTTTTTAAACTAAGTAATTAAATCAATCAATCAATCAAGAAGCCACAGAATCGCAGAATATTTTGAGTTGGAAGGCCTCACTCTTTGACATGTGATGATACTTTTAAAAATGTCTACTTTAAAAGGAAATGGAAAACAATGTTCCTAGTTAAGTCTATTAACAGGATGGGAAATAAAATACTTTTCATTGCAATTTTTTTTTTAGGAAATAATCTTGGTCAACAAAACAGTGGACTAAATGGACAGAATAAACAATTTTGGACTTTGGCTAAATAAAGGCTACAGTTTCACAAGTCTTTTCCTTTAATTTTGGAACTAGGGCAGTTGTACTTTACTGTACTTTTACATTTTTCATATTTTACTTGAACAAACATCTAATTAAACCAAATCCTTGGATCATTTGTGTGGTTGATCATAATGGACTCCTGAAAAGTGAATTTCAAATATTGAATTTGAAAATATTGTTAACTAGTATCTGTAAATATCTCCATGAAACTTTAACTTTCCTCAAAATGGAATCTGCAGAAAAATCTTTGAGCAGGTGGCTTGCCAGGAGAAATGCTGATTCTCTGATAAGAAAATCTCTTCTAATTTATTGGACAAACTATATATCCTGGACTTCTGCCTGACTCTCTGATATCTCATTTGCAAAATCTTACAGCAAATAACTAAAGGCCAAGGACCATATGTAACTGGCTATTAAAATTTAAAAAAAAAGTTTAGAAAATTGTCTTAGATGTTCCTGAGAACTATTATAAGACAAGAGTTCCCTGTTCATACTTATGTGTTCACTTCCCCGACGGCTAAGCTTTGTGATTGAGGTGTATTCTGCAAGCATCCCCTCAACTGTGTGTAGTTTTGGGCACCACAAATTAAAGGAAGATATTAAACTGTTGGAGAGCAGCCAAAGGAGGACAACAAAGATGGTGAAGGGCCTTGAGGACAAGCTGCATGAGGAGCATCTGAGGTCACTTGGTCTGTTCAGCCTGGAGAAGAGGAGGCCGAGGGGAAACATCATTGTGGTCTGCGACTTCCTTGTGAGAGGAGGAGGAGGGGCAGGAACTGACGTCTCCTCTCTGGTAACCAGTGACAAGACCCAGGAGAATGCCCTGAAGTTGCATCAGTAGAGGTTAAGCTGGATACTAGACAAAAAATTTTCCCCCAGAGTGTTGTTGGGCACTGGCACAGGCTCCCAGGGAAGTGGTGACAGCAGCAGCCTGACAGAGTTTGATAAGCTTTTGGACAATGCCCTCACAGTGTCATTCTTGAAAGTGTCTTGTGCAAGGCCAGGAGCTGGATTTTGGTGTTTCTTGTGGGTCCCTTCAAACTCATGATCAAAATCATTTTAGGGTTCTATGAACTGCACCTTGGTCTTCATAAGACCGAGAAAGAGTTTTCTTATTACCCCAGCTTATAGGCAAGTAGGCAAAGTATCTCTTCTGACCTTGGCTTTTGTCATAACTTAAGGAAAAAATAAGAGTGTCTTGTTATTATGAATCTGTTGCATTTTGTAGTGATCAGTCCTATCCTTACTAATGGTGATATGGAGGACATAAAACTGAGACAATAGAGCAGGGAAGAGCAAAGTAATTTTAGAAGTATTATGTTCAAGAGGGGCTTCTCTATGACTTAGGATAGTAAAAGAAAAAAAAATCACTTTTATGGAAAAATGAAGATGACAAAAAATTTTGTGTGTCAGTTTCATACAAAAAATTTGTTAGTCATGCAGACATGCAAATACAGTAGATGTCATATTTTTAAATAGTTCTTTGTGTAAAAGGCTTTGTTCCATTTGAAAAATCCATTACATTCAGTCAAGCAACGTCAGCAGCAGGTAATGGAATTCCATCTGCACAAAAATATTTCAAAGTTAGTTTTTGCAAATCTCTCATGTTATTCTGGCTTCCAAGAATGTCAAAAGATAGAAAAACTTTCCCCTTCATTGTCTGATTTATTTGCATTCAATACCAAAAATTACCCCACTCAAAAATAAAGGAAAGGATGAAGTATTTCTGACTCTTAGAGATCTCAGATAATTTAGCCTCCAGCTGCATACGTTTTTAATATCACAGACAACATGATAATTGACATATGTGATTCTGGATCAAACTTTATATTTTAAATTATTTTGCTCAACTGAAATGTGTTTAAGTGCACTATCGAGACACTTTCAGCAATTCAGCTTTTAATGATTATCTGTCTCGCCAGTGCTACCTTTGATGTTAAAATAGTCTAAGAAATAATATAATTTTCCCACATTCTCATGGGGTTGGCTATATTCAGATGTTTCTTAAATATTTTATTTAAGAACTCTCCCTGACCCCAACCACAGTAAAAATTTGAAAAGATTTTACTTACAGTAATTTCACGTCTTGTAGTTTGCTAAATTCATTCAGATGATCAGGATCTCAAAACCACCATTGATTGATGAATCTGAAATAATATCAAAGGAATAAATCAAGAAGTTACAGCAGACATAAAAATACAAGATATAGCAATGAGTTTCTAATAATGAGTATTTCCAAGATTACACTGTCTGAGACCTTAAAGACATATGATCATGTCCCCATGAATCAAAACTGGTAGCTTAAGAAGTTTTGTAAGCCAGTGTGTCATGGTCCACCAGATCAAAATGGAGCATGTACAGTCCTGTGCCGGATGGTATTTAATTAACTGACAGTTAATAGAGGCTTAACTGACTGCTTCAGATCCATCACACTTTGCCATAGAAATGTCCAAACTATATAAGCACATAAAAAGACTTAAAAGACTATATAAGCAGCGTCGTTAAAAGAATCAGATCCATGCTTTCATTCATTATTTTGAATTTCCAGGCACAGAGAGAATCTGTGAAGTTTTTATCCACTTAAAAAAAAAAAAACAAAAAAACCACAAAACTAAACCAAAACAAAAAAACAAACAAAACAAATCCCAAAACAGAATGTAACCTTGAGTAATGGTCTAAAACACTCCAAGATAAATGCTATTACTAATGGAAAATTTTTAAACCATTGCTGTAATTTCCTCATTAAAAAGAGACAGGCAAACTCATCACCTTATTAAACAACTCTGGTTTTAATCTTTCTTTTAATTCTCAATGCCAAATTACCTGGGCAGAAAGGGCACAGTTTTAAAAGTTACATTTTCTTTTGCTGAAAGAAATAGTTTTCATTAAGATGTTGCCTACTTTTGTTAATACTTTCACACAATGCAAACACTAGAAATAGGATTCCACTGAAAAGTGCAGTTTCATTTAAAAGTTTTCTTCAATATAAAAAATAGATTTGTAACTTTCTTACTGCCTTTCTGTCATCTTGCCTTTCAAGATCCACTCTCCCCTTTAGAACTGCTGAAGTCCAGGTTATCCAGAAAGTTATGTCCTATCACCAGCACTTTTTTTTTTAATGTATTGAATTTTGTTTAGAGAATCTTATTTTTCCTTACATTATATTTTTATTACAATCAGCCTGGGATCACTTTATTGATTTTTCCTTAAAGATTTTGTTTGTTTGTGAACAAAGGTGCATGACCTTCTTCTGCTTCAGGCTACCTTTTAAGTAATCACTATGAGTAGAAATAGCCCAGAAAACAAAGACTTCATTTGATAAGTGGTTTTTCTCCATTGCATTTCAGTTTATTTGTTTTCCAGTCTTTTTTTTTTCTAAAGAATATTTAACAGTATCCAAGTGTTGAAGCTCAACTAACCTCTATGAGATTCCTGCTTTGGACAAAGAGTCTCCAGAAACCTTACACAGAAAGAAAAACTTTTTAAAAAAAGACACACATTGTTATATGTCCTGCAAATCAACTGAGCACTTCACAAGGTGAACCTAAAGTTGACTAAGAATAAATGCAGCGTCATTTGGTCACCTGACAGGAATTCATTGTGAGATGTCATATTTCCACTCCTCAGAATGGATAGCCTATTATAGAAATAACCAATTCATTCCTTCTCTAATAAGTTTCATTCAAAAAATATAGAAAACACATTTTATAAAAGTCAGGTCTCGCTGTGCTGACACTGATAGCATCAGAATTCCCTTTATTACTGTTCCCATCTTTACCCTCACACCCACAATTCTCTGTTGCAGTGGATGTCTCATTTCTGTAGCAACACTGTGGTACCACCTTGATCACATAATCCTTTTCATAACACTTGTAGAAAAAGAGATGACAATTTGGACAGAAACTGTCTGAAGAAAGAATGGAGGGCAAATACAAAGAATATCAGTAAGGTTTGAGCAAGTATACAGAATCTCTTTCCTGAAGGTTCAATTGCTTAGTAGCAGAGTTTTTTCCTAGGATCTGTGGTTACCTGGCTGCCACTAGAACAAGTGAAGGACTCACCCATCAGCTCCAGGCTGGTGTGTGTACAGAGGGTGCAGAACAAACCTGAATATCTGTGACTTCAGCTTGCAGCTGCAATGGCTGGAGATGGCAAGAACAAATTAGGATCAAAGTACTAAGCAACTCCAGAGAGAATGAGAGAGAGAAAAAGAGAGAGAGTTGAGCAGAGCTTGATCCATGACACTTACTTGCCTTTATCTCACCAAAGTAATGTGCATGACTGGTTTTCAAGGCACTGATATGAGAAGATGAGTTTTAAAACCTAGAGGGTAAGTAGGACACACAACACCTTGTACATGCTGAATTTGTATAACTTCTCCAGGCAGCAGGCAGGCTATTATAACTTTATTGTTTCAGGATATAAGCCTATTATACTCTATAAATGAATACAGTGACATTTTGCTGTATCGGTTGAAAAGATTAAGAGTTCACAAAGCAAACTGCCTAGTGCGGCAAATTAAATACATTAAAATGTGCAAGCTTAAAATTCTGTACTCCCTGTGCTATAAACTTATATACAATACAGTTTAAAGGGTCTCAGTGGCTCAGTTAATAATGCAGTGGCCTGTCAGCTTTCTGGATGCAATTTAAGTCTTTTAGGTTGCAGTAAGCCATGACAGGGTGTGTTTTTCTCAGCCATTAATGAATGCTGTAGGTAAATTGTGCAGTAAGAAGGTGGCCCTGAGGTATATTAGTGTCACAGTAAATGTGCTAGGACTATTTTAGAGGTTATTATTAAAAAGGAAAAAAAGGCTCTTTTGGATAAATATCTAACAGCTTAAAAGTTCATTGTGGAGAAGGACTGGAACATTCTGACACACTAACAGACGAAAACCATGAGAGATTTAGCAGAGCATATTGTCACATTACTTGTCATTTTAAAGTATTTTCTCTACTAATTCTCATCTGACAAAGAACTAGGCCTAAGAATTCTCTGTAATTTCAAGAAGATTAACATTAAAAGACCACAAATACTTGTGAGTCACAAGGATTGAACATGAGGTTTGCTCCAGTAGCTAAAAGCAACAGTCTACAACATGGGAAACACAAATATTTCAAAACAAATGGCTTGACCTCAGCTAATATTAGTTGCCATTAATGTGGCTAGAAATGCCCTGTTTCCTGGGGCAACAGCTATTTGATCATTTAAATGCCCACAAAAAAGCCATGGCCCTTTAGACTTAAATTCTTTAGTAAAATAGAATGGTGTTGAGGAATCAGATTAAAATACTTACACAACAAATCCAAGAAGACACGCAGAAAAATATTCAAGGCTTCATTTAAAAAAAAACACTCAAGATTTTGTTTGCACTTAGTCCTTCTGCATCAACCTGTCAATTTTCCAGGTTCTGAAAAGTGTTATTTTTAACAAGTAGAGAGATGGACAAGTTCTATCAAATTGAATCAGTGCTAGAAAATTATGCTCACAGAGTTTTTGCATTTATCAAATACTATCTAGAAGTTCTTATGCCAGCTGTGGGTCTAGACCACAGCTGAAAAATGGGTTAGCTAGAACAAGAAGATGATAAAGCCATGCGAATAAGTATGTTTGCAGAACTATTTTCCTACTCTTGTGAAAATTCATATTAGGTTTATTAGGTTCTACTGATGAATCAGACAGAGGATTTGGCTTGCAGCAATTTTAGCCATGTTGAATGGTTACATATTCTCCTAAATATTACTTAATAGATCTTTGAGTATGTGGATAAATCCTTTTCCCCACTCTGGCTTTCATTGCACTGGTTCAGCAGACATTGCTGATTGGTGGGAACTTGCATTTTGCAAGGATGAATTAGAGCTTAGCAAATCATCAGCCACTTTCATAAAATGCCCTTGCTGCCACCTCTAATGTTGGTACAAAAATGTCTTGAGATTGAGAGTTAGTTGAGTACAATTTGGAATTCAAATAATTCTGAATATATGTAAGTCTGGTTGTCCAAACTGCGTCAAAAATTATGCCTCTACATTATTCCTGAGCTTGAGTATCCCAGCTGCCAGCATGGTAAGTCTGGCCCAAGTATCCTAAGCATGACTGGTTTTCAAGGCTCTGATATGAGAAGATGAATTTTAAAATTTCATTTCAACAGAAATCAGGATGGTTGAAACAGGTCACAGAGTGAGTCCAGGCTCAAGAACGTGGCACGATTCTCAGGGTTTTCAATTGATATGTTTTCCTATATAGCCAAATAGTCTAACCCACTTTTAAGAGTAAAACAACAGATATCATCTTTGTTTGAGTGTTAATTTGCCTTTTGAAATATTCTACAAATTCACAGAATCACAGAATAATCTGAGTTGGAGGTAACCCAGAGAGATGATTGAGTCCAGCTCTTAAGTGAATGGCTCATACAGGGGTGAAATGCAAAACCTTGGTGTTATCAGGACTGTGCTCTAATGAACTGAGTTAATCTGGGCCAATTTCTGCTCTGATCAGGGTTCTTATTTTACTGTTCTATCTCTGTCCCTGCCATGTGAACAGCCATGATCTAAACCAGAGTGGTACGACCAAAAAAATCCAGATTATCTTTAAAACACACTCATGAGGTAAGAATTTCTATGAAGTTGATATCAATTTGGATTAATTTTGTCTTTTGTGAAAACCAAAAGAATGGTTTTGCTTAGCATATATTTAAAGTTTCTGACAGAAAAAAATAGAAATTAAATGCCCTTTTTCCTCTTCCACTAAAACGTATTTAACATTTTCCTCTGCAGTCCTAAGGCTTCCTGAGCCCTGTGGAGACATTGTGTTTCTTTCCATAAGGATTTTTTTGACCATTTTTCAAATGTCCAGCCTTACTGTCTATATCTTTAAACCTCAGTTACATGAATACAACTTTCTAGCGCTAGCGCTGGCTGCCTCTGCCAGGCTTCACTGATCTATGTTACACATCCTAGTCTCTATCAAAAATGCCACATGACAAATTTCATGAAATTTAGTGTACAGTAGGATTCTGAGAGATACAGCTTACAGGAATCCCTTGGAAATCAGTCCAATGCTTTTATTTTCTATACAGGGATCAGCAAGTTGAGTCAAGCTTCTAAAAGATTTTCTAGGATGGAAAGTCATGCTACTTTAATAAAACTAAAGTCAAGACTATTCCAAAATATGTGCATAAGTTTAGCTGCATAAAACATGAGTTTTGTCTATGCTTGTAATGAGGTTTTTTCATGTGACTGACCTTTGCACAAAGACCTACAGGAATATCTGCAAAAACTAATAGAATTTATCCAAGAATTTCACATTTTCTACTTTTTTAGTTTAAAAGTAAGATGAATATTTATTACTATTGAATACTCAGTACAATATTTGACAGTTTAACATATTTGCAGAAAGGCTGTCATTCCTCACTATGTATTTAAGTCTTTTTGAGAAGACAGGGCTTAGAATCTGACTAATTTTGATTTTTCCTACCAGTCAGCTTTGTAACACTTATACTTTATATACTTTACCTATATGAGAGATGTCCAGGTTTCTTTGGAGGAACAGTGATGGTAATTCCTGAACTAAAGTACTCTTGTAGCTTCTAAGCATGAAAAGTTTTCTGGTGAAAACTTTTATACATGTTGTTTCCAAAATTCAGAAAGAAGAAATATAAATTTTAAAAAGTATCTAAGGTAAATTGTAAGAAAATCTAGCTAAAATTAAGTTTTACTGATGATGATGAGGATGACGATGATTATTCATTTTTTTAAATCTCATCAATATTAGTAGAAACCTGTGTTGCTGTACTCTGTGTATCAAGATTCTTCTGTATACAAACACTTTTACAGGACAGGAAAAGTTTAGGGCTTCTTCCTAAAGAATGGTAATTTTGCACTGATAGTATAAGGAAAGCAGCTCCTCTCCTGGAATCACTCCAGCCACATTGATTTCCAAGGATCTGATCGAGCACTCAGAAGTAGAACCAGTATAAGGCAGAAGGAAGAAAAACAGAGTTAGGGAGTTGCAAAAAAAAAAAAAAAATAGGAGCTAAGAAATAACTGAAAATCAAAATTACAAAGTATTTACCTTTGTCAAATAAAACTTACTTTTTTCCTAGGCTATATTCTTAGTCAACGATAAATCTCTTTTTAGCTTCAGGTTTCTGATTTGGGGATGAAATGCTTGTCATAGTGATTTTAAATTATCTATTATGGATTTTTTCCCCACCTATATATGAAATCTAAATTATCGGTTCTTACTTTTTTAAAGCATAAAGGACCTTGGGTCTTCTCTAGGTATTGCCCAAATTGCTATTGTCTCCCATCTTACCTTTACAATGCCCCTTATTTGATTAGCAAATAAAAGAACTTGAGTCTTACCAGCAGTTTAAATAAATTATAATTTTAAATTGCTTTTTACTCCAGCAGGATTTCTATTTGGGTTCCAGCAGGATGGAATTTACTTAAGAATCAAAGTCTTATTGCAAAAACTCAGTTTGTTTTGATTTAAACATCTCCCAGTAGCTTTCTGCTGTGAAAATGGAGCCTGATAACAATGAAAATCTTGGCTCATGCCAGAAATCTCCAGCTAGAACTTTAGCATGAATATGATATAATGGAATTCATGATGCTAGATGTAAAGCTCATTTTATTAGATTATTATGTTCTTGGCGAGGCAAAACATAATTCAGCTGAATTAATATTTTCCAGTTTTATCTATGGGTAATTTGGAAAAAAAATATTTTTCCTTTTTAGGAATTTTTCTCTTCCAAAAATTTAACAAAGGGACATTTTTGTTTCTAGTGCACTGACATCTTTTAAATTACTATTAATTTCAGACATGAGTCCTGAAATTGAATGTTCTGGAACTTAGAGAGCACCTTTTGAATATATCAGGGAAAAGGCAGCTTCTTGTGGTATGACTGGACAGGTTAGCAAGGAAAAAAGGAAGAAATTCAAACATATAATATGAGAATCATAAAGGAAGAAGAAACAGGAAAGATTGCTAATTCTAATGCAACTTATGACTCATGGTCAATGCTACCCTAAGTTGAGTAACAAGACTTTGTGCTATTTAAAATGTACAGCCTTGCATATTCTCTACTTGAAAAATCACTGTATAGCAGAATTCCTACTCTCTAGATCAAATACAAGATTTATAAAAGCTGGCATTTTCTATCAGCTTTAGAAGACACCTTCAAAAGTCAAGGATGTGATCTTTTACCAGTCTCTTCCTGAAGACTGTTTCAAATATAAATTGTGTAAGCCTTTTAACTGTACTTGTAATTCTGATGGAAATGGAAATGAGTAGTTTTATAAGCTTGAGTTTAAAAACAACTTAACTGCTAGAAAAGGGTTATTTATTCACACACATGACACAGAAAATGCTTTGGATTAAAGTACTTTCATTACAAAAGAGTTGGAAAGGTAAAATAAAATTAGGTTCAGCTAGATCATTTTAATGTTTGATTATAACCCACTGAACTGGGATAAAAATTTTTGTGCCAGCACTGGTGATAATAGGGTTACATAGCCTCTGTAAAATAAAATGTGAAATTTACATGCAAAGTGGTGTGTTCTCCTGCTGCACACATATAATTCCCATTAGCATTAATGGGAAATATACGTGCCTACCAAGAAGAAAATATACCCCATTAAATTCCCAACCATCATGTCAGTTTCTGACGTCTTCTAATATGATCTATGCTCATACAGCAAAAAAAAAATTAATAACTCAGCTCAAATACACTGGGTTTCATATGTAGATCTCAAAGGATTTTATGAAGAATAAGTCCATGCAACTCAAAGATACCTGTGAGGAAACTGGAACTTCAGTTATGCCTGTGGCAATCAATGCCTGGCAGACATACCCCAAAATCTCTGCAACAGATAGTGAAAGCAAAAGAGCATCGAAATCAACACAGGCGAATATAGCACAACTCATCACATCAAGCATGTTATACACAAAACTAGCTTCTCTCTAAAAAGAAACCCCTACTGGATTTGCTCTGGCTTAGTTCCAAATGGCCATCCAGCTTCTCACATTCCTCCTTCATGGGATGCTGCAGGGGGTGGAGGTGAATATGAATAGAAAACCTATTGATTCAGATAAAGACAAGAAAATTGCTTACAAACTAGTGCAATGGGCAAAAGAGACTAATTCGGGTAAAAATTAATTTATAGGGAATTAAAATAAATTTGGGTGGTGAAAAATGAAGTCACCCATTAAAACAACACCTTTCCTCTCCACTTCCTCAAGCCCAACTTCACACTTTTATTCCTGACTTTTCCTCACTGCCCCAAGCGGCACAGAAGGGCTAGAGGGCGGAGGGGGCTACAGTTTCTCTCTGCAGATCCTTTCTACATACATTTTTCCTTTGCTCCAATGTGGGCTCTCCATGGGCTGCAGTTCTTTAATGAATTACTCTCCTGCTCCAGCATGGGATCCTCCACAGGCTGCAGCAGAGACACCTGCTGTGCCACCTAAGTGACTCCTTTGCCTTTGCCTCTGCCTCTGCCTTTGCCTTTGCCTCTGCCTCTGCCTCTGCCTTTGCCTCTGCCTTTGCCTCTGCCTTTGCCTCTGCCTCTGCCTTTGCCTCTGCCTTTGCCTCTGCCTCTGCCTCTGCCTCTGCCTCTGCCTTTGCCTCTGCCTTTGCCTCTGCCTCTGCCTCTGCCTCTGCCTTTGCCTCTGCCTTTGCCTCTGCCTCTGCCTCTGCCTTTGCCTCTGCCTTTGCCTCTGCCTTTGCCTCTGCCTTTGCCTCTGCCTCTGCCTTTGCCTCTGCCTTTGCCTTTGCCTCTGCCTCTGCCTTTGCCTTTGCCTCTGCCTTTGCCTTTGCCTCTGCCTCTGCCTTTGCCTCTGCCTTTGCCTCTGCCTCTGCCTCTGCCTTTGCCTCTGCCTTTGCCTCTGCCTTTGCCTTTGCCTCTGCCTTTGCCTTTGCCTCTGCCTCTGCCTTTGCCTCTGCCTTTGCCTCTGCCTCTGCCTCTGCCTTTGCCTCTGCCTTTGCCTCTGCCTTTGCCTTTGCCTCTGCCTTTGCCTTTGCCTCTGCCTTTGCCTTTGCCCCCTGCTCCTGCTCCTGCCCCTGCTGCAATGGATCTGCTGGCACTGGCCCTGGCCTCTTACCACAGAGGCCACTTCTGCAGCCCTTCTGTTGCCAACACCTTGGACATTTAAAGTCAACACAGAAGCAAAGCCCGTAGATCAGAAATTCTGCGTTGTGCCAGGTAGACGTATTCCTTAAAGCAGCTGGACCTACTTCTGGCTGGACACACTTTCCAGCTAAGGCTGAAGTTTTCAACTTAAAAAATTTTGTAAGTATCTGGGCAAATACACCCTCCAAGAGGCTGAAAATCCCGTGTATATTTTATGCCCACAGGTTTCCAGTCCTTCGCTCCAACTGAGTCACAAAGTAATCTGTTCTGAACATACGCAGTTCTTACCAGTAGATTTAATTTTTCACTGGTTAAAACCAGAGCATTTCCAATGTGAATATGTCTTGTGTAAAGGACTGTGACACTAAAGTCTTATCCTGAAGCAATGTAATTGCAACTGGATGAGCTGACTGCTATTAGAGTATATAAGGTGTAGTAAATAGGCATTCTGGTTCATATCACTGACAATGAAAAGAAAGCATATCTAGATGAGAGATGGACTAAGTAGTTTGGCAGGAAACATGGAAAATTAAATGGGTTCCTGTGATTTTTTCAGACATGAGAGAAAATATGATGTCATTTGTGCTATTAAATATAAAAAGACAATCTATAAAAACATATCCACAGAATATAAAAGCAAAAATAACTGATTATTCAGAAAAGTCTGATCATTCAGCAATATTTAATATTTAAGTGTTCCTTTGTGTGTAATCCTGTAAGTCTAATTCTGACTCTACTGTGAAATATAGAAAAAGTTAAAACATTTGCTTCATAGATTTTATATTTACATACCTGCAGATTATCTGAAATAGTCCAAAAGAAAGAGAAAAATTCACTAAACTATGATTTAAAATCTTGTGTTATTTTTGTATTTTTCTCTTTCCTTTGCCATATCTTTTTCACATTATATAGATTTTCACATTTTATCATTTATAACAGAGTAAAACCCAAATGTCTTAGGGCAAGAATATATGAAGTAGGCAATGTCCCAAGAAGAGAGAGTTATTTCCTTTCTTCGCCATCTTAGCCTTCAAGGAATTGATTTTAGAAGCATGACAAAAATAGCTCAGGAAATAGGTCCAGGCTCTGATGTAACAGAGCAGTTCTGTGATTTCAGCAGACATATGCCAATTCACACCTGCCAGGAAATCTGGCCTTTACCCCCGAAGTGGCAATTACAAGATGTATATTGCTTCATGATGAGATTTATATTATCAAGCACATTCTGTGGAGTTTTCCTTGCTAGCTTCAGGGGAATAGATATTTACAGATGAGTCATTGACATGTCTTGAGCTATCACAGAATCTCCAGAGAATCATCAACCTTTTCTTCACAGCAGCAAAGGTAAGAGAAGTCACATTTTCAGGTCTAAAATGTTGCTGGTTTATTGGAGATCATGTCCTCTACATCCCTTCAGCCCTTCAATTATTATATTTGGATAATGCCTTTATGCATATATATCAAGCTTCGATACCAAATTGTTTATGTGACTGTTATGATTCATCATTATTTTCCTTAAAAAAAAAAAGGACAAAAAATGGATTATGTAAAAAATCGGCAAAACACCACAAAGACAGAATGAAAGAATATCCGGAAGTAAAAAAAAAAACAGAAATGAAAGGTTTTTAGAAATGTTGGAAGTCCTCATTCAAATGCTTCCCAGCATTGCAATAATGATCTTTGCTTATATTTGTATCTGTTTTCTTTGTAAAGGTCTTCATAACCTGTTCTCCTTTGTAGCTCAACATTGTTAAATCCCTTACAGAAAAAACTGCAGCCACAAGTGTCAATGAAAATGTGTATCCTTTGACAAATTCCAATGTACATCTGAATTATGTCCTTCAGATTTTCAAGTCTGTAATAGTGGATTTGGCAATAAAATGTAATGTGTTCAGGTGCAGCTATTGTTCAAGCAGCATATGTGCCAGAAAAATTATCAATCTTTTACTATATGTTGAAGTACATGTTCTTCTTTCCCTCTCAATGCAAAACTTTAAATAAAGATTAAACAGTGTGTTCCCCAATTTTTCTCAAAACCATATGAAATAAATGGCAGTTGTATATTATTTTTACCCAAACATACTTATTTTCCCAAATAACTGACAAAAAAGAACTATTGAAACAGGTGAAAAGTTGCCTAAAAGTCTCAAAGCAATTGTTGTTTGCCTGTAAAAAGGAATTTTAGAGAGACTAATGGGTCACATAAGCAATCCTATTCTACTTATGACAGAAAGAGTAAAACAAAACTCAATGTAAAACAAGCCCTTAGCTGACTAAAAGCAGCTTGGTTCATAATTTGGAGTATTATGAGCCCAAGTCAGGCATGGATTTCAGCCTGATCCAACCTGTTATTTGACTAGAACTTCTCACTTTTTATCTGCTATGAGGTTCTAATTTTCATTGATTAAAACTAAAATGATTTTTTTTCTGAATACTGAAGAAAAGAAAAACAAAATTGGAAACTTTGCAATTTGTCATATTAATGAATGGAGTATAATTAATAGCAGGAAAGAACTGAGACAGTACAATTGTTCAATTCATCACAAGATCACTAAGTCCATTTAGTGAAGCAGAAGAGAGGAAAATTACAGGCTTCAGAAATATGTGAATTCATATGACCATCATGAGAGTCTAATATTTGTATGAATAGTAATAATAACTGTTCTGGATAATGGAAGAAACAAGCAGGTAGATATGCAGCATTAACATATAGAGCAAAATTGTGGAAAAAAATGCCAATTAGAAGCTCCACACTTTAAAGTTATACCAAGCAAAACTAACCTTAGGGTGTTACAAAATGTCTCACAAGCTTTGCAATTATCCATAAAATAGCATGCTATCCATTAGGAAATTGAAAAATGTATTTAAAAACTCTGTTTCTTCTGGATTGATGTTTTTGCCTTCATTGATGTGTAGTCTCTTGAATTACCTACCTAAGCATTTTCGGAAAAAAAGAAAATTCCCAGGAAAAGGAGAATGAGGACTAAAAGAAAAGAGAAAATTATTTCATTAAAATCTTCTCTTTTATTTTTATCTGAAAATGTAGCAGTTAAAATAGTTGCGGAAAGATAAGAGGTGGAATTAATTTCTTTTCTATGTGAAAGATTGTATCTGGCACCTCCTGGAAGTGCCCTCTCATCCAGGGTTGAGCTAAGAGGAAAGGTATTTCTAAAACCTTTTTTCAAGGCTTTTCCATTTTGTACAACATAAAGCAGAAGATTTATCAGACCAAACCAGAGCAAACGACCACAATTCCCCTGTCCTGTGACTGTTGTCTGTAAGAATGGAGATGAAATTTTAAATTCTGCTCCAGGAAGAAGTTTGTGGTTTTAAAGCGGTTTTTACAGTGAATATTTGCATAGTTGTCCAGCAAGGACTGTCATTGTAATCTTGACTATCATGGGTGATTGTGGAAACTGTGAGCCTACAAAATCCTGGCTGTATTCTTTATCTCTGTCTTTTCCTTGATGAAAAACTGCTATTTTTTCACATGTCTCTAGGATTAGATGAAACAGCAGAATTTTGATTTGTACTGAGTTACCTATGGGGAGGAGAGGTTAAGGAGCACTTTGGCCCCTGTATCTTGCTCCAGGTTTAAAATATACTTAGTATCCTGTGGCAAATTATAACTATAAAATTATTATTTCATGTGGTACAAGAGAAAATCCTTACTCTTACTCCACTAATTGTCAAAATAAAGGATTTAAGTTATGCCATTTAGCATTTTAATTGCAGGCTTTGTTCTTAGTGTGGATTAATTTTATGCTGTATTATGTTCTTGTAATAATTTTCCCATGAAATGAAGTATTGGGGAATGGAAAATATAGCTTGTTATGTACAATATTGTATGAATTTGAATAATGTACTCTAGTACCTTGACCTTTTCTATATTCTGTAATTTGACTGAATGGTCATTGAACTTTTCCCTCATTAACAAACTGAATAACCAATTGCTGAATTGATGACATGGGCATGAAGTCAAGAAACAGAATAATGAAATAGTCACAGCAGCATAGTATATAGATGACTATGTCTAAGAGAACACATGAGCCACTAAATCTCAGAATCAGTGAGAGGGACTGGACTAAGAGCAGAAATTGCACAAGACAGAAAACATTTTCATGACAGTAGAGCTAGCTTAGCCTATTCCTATTTAGCCCTTGTAAAATTCTATTGCCACATAAAACATTAGAGCAAGTAAAATATTAAGGTTTAATTTAAACAATAAACACATCACTAGACTAGACAAGGCTTAGAGTTTCTTTAACAAAGAACTTAACATCAAATATTTATAAGCGGATTTAATGTCTAATGAGCTGACAGCCATCGTATACACACAATAGTACAATGATGGAAGTATTACAAATTAGCCAGAGAACACCATTGTCTAGGCCTACCCTTTCAACCAGGCTATAGCCACAAGGACAGTGTTTCCCTCATAATACTCTGCTAGTATCATGAAAGATAATGCACATATTAGAATTGAGAAAATTAGGTCACAAGAAGATTAAAGAGGTGTTATAGTGGTATGCTATAGAGCAGAGAGCATTGCTCTCCTGCTGGATTCAGTTTCTACTTGATTGCAGTAAACATTGCTTAACTGTTTATACTCAGCTTTAAAAATACTTACAGTAATTTTGTACTTCTGATTTCTGTACATGGTCTTCTCCAGCATCTAGTAGGGAGTCCTTCTGATCATGATTATCTTCCTTACTAAAGCCATGAGATTCATAAAGAAGGGTAGTATGCGAGCTTGTGATAACCTCTTATCAGCTTTCTAGCCAGGATTGTTCTTTTTCACCAGGAGGAAGAATAAAGTATCTTTAGTCCAGCATAAAAAGGAAGTTCAGAAAATTTTCAACTAAATAGGAACTCTTGCTTCAGTAATGTTATTTTTAGGATGCTGCATTTCACCAGCCCAACTGGAATTTGTTCCATGGATTTGCACGGGGCTACTTTAAGCTTGTATTACCATAGTTCCTCCTCACACCAGGAAGAAAGACTATTTGTGAATATTTACAGTCCTAAGTAACAACTAGATAATTCTCACAGTCAGGTAATTCTTACAGTTAGGATTTTTCCTGTTTGCTATCATCAGAACTCTGGGTAGAGTGAAACCGAACAAGAAATTTTACTCTTTCTATCAGTTTACATAAAACAGCTGAAAATTCATTTTGTAGGTTTCATCATTCATTTTGATGTTCTTTCCTTTTTTCCCAAGAAAGAAGTATATTTAAAATTTACAGAACTGCCTCAGAGGTAAGTCATATCCAAATATTTTTCTGTAAAAATAAAATATGTACAGTGTCAGTGGTATTTGGCTGTGGATTGATGATGTATTGCACAAGGATATAGAGACATCATTACTATAAAACTTGTAACATTGTAGTTTAGGGTATATTTAACCTTTAATACAAATCATTTTTATTTCCCCTGTTTGGAATTCAAAGCACTTTTATATATATATATATATATATATATATATATATATATATTTAGTTTGCAGTTTTTTTCCTTATGTTTGCATATACTGTGGCTGCTACAATGTTTTTCCTTTAACAGAACTAGAATAGTGGACTTGATTGCAAACAACAAGAGTAATACAAAGAACTCTAAAAGCACCAGCTTAAGTTGAATAGATTTCAGAGTAAATGAGTCTGAAATTGGGCTTTCAATGGGAACTGGTAAAATTATATTTTACATTGGAACTGTCATCCAAATCAATCTTG
Source organism: Ammospiza caudacuta (assembly GCF_027887145.1). NCBI lineage: Eukaryota > Metazoa > Chordata > Aves > Passeriformes > Passerellidae > Ammospiza > Ammospiza caudacuta. Next base: position 43,198,852 of record NC_080596.1, on the reverse strand, counting down.
AGAAAAGGCTAAGTCTGTAATTTAAACTCGCAAAACTTCCTAGAAAAGAGACTAGCACAAATACCCTGAAATTCCAGTTTCTGATTTTTCTCTGTACTTCCTTGATATGTCTCTCTCCCCCATTCAGGTCCTATACCATGATTAGTCACTGATTTCTTTCATGTATATAGGCATTGGAGAGAATTTGCCTTCTGAGAATGTTTTCTGAGTAATGGAAATGCATAGTGGTTTTCTGTTACGTGTGATTAGTTGCTTGATCTTCATTCCAAAAACAAAAGGTCCTCTGGAGACACCAAGGATTAACATTTACTTAAATGTCCTTCCAGCAGCAAAGGTAACATTTGGTCTTGGTAATCTGCCCTTTGCAAGCGTGCTGCCTACCAGCACAATGACTTTATCAAGAGGCATTCCTCTGATCCATATCTGACTCCAGAGGCAGTGGGATTTGGTGGCTGGGCAGAGACCCAGACTGCTGATCTGCCAGCCAAAATTTGTGTACTCTGAGACGAAGACCTCTTGGCTCTGAGTTATAATTGAGTCAGAACTGCAGCAAATTAGGCAAAGACCTTGAAAAATGAAGCCATTAAAAGCCTCACAACAGCTGAAAAGGTAATAAAAGGAAGGTAATTTAGCAATAGGTGCTAGAGAAAAGGAAGGCAGGGAGCTATTCCGAACAATAGGTGTCTGGCTTTGAAGCTTTGATGTTTCAACAATATTCAGTTAATTCAGGGCTGAGGAGGTTAACAATGAAATTCTATCACTAAAATTTGAGGAGTCCTCCTCCAAATAAAAATTAACATTTAAGTTTCTTTCTTTCTTTCTTTCTTTCTTTCTTTCTTTCTTTCTTTCTTTCTTTCTTTCTTTCTTTCTTTCTTTCTTTCTTTCTTTCTTTCTTTCTTTCTTTCTTTCTTTCTTTCTTTCTTTCTTTCTTTCTTTCTTTCTTTCTTTCTTTCTTTCTTTCTTTCTTTCTTTCTTTCTTTCTTTCTTTCTTTCTTTCTTTCTTCTTTCTTTTCCTTTCTCTCTTTTTTCTTTTTCTCTCTTTCTCTTCTTTCTTTTTCTCTTTCATTTTCCTTTTTCTTTTTCCCTTCTTTCTTTCTCTTCTTTTTCTTCTTCCTCTTCTTTCCCTTCTTTCTCTTCTTTTTTTTTTTTTTTTTTTTTTTTTTTTTATCAGAGGCTTTGAAGAGCAAACAAGAACTTGGGGAGTTTGCAAGTCTACCTAAGTTTCAATAAAGCAATTTCAAAGAGGATGAAATTGTTGCCATAATTATTGTGCTGATAGGGAAGATGTGTGCTAAAATCTTTACAAGCAATTCCATGGGTGAAGAGATGGATGTTAACATCTTTGGAATGGGTCTTAATGTCTCTACTAACTTCAAGCAGCAGGTTTGTTACAAAGGCCAGACAGCTTAGCTCCTGAAATGGACCAGTGTGTCTGCACCAGCCTGAGTTCCTGAGCTTTGGGGTAAAATGACGGGTTCAAGGGGAGACACGTGGGAGGCTGTTTGGGAAGGCTGGACCTTCCCAGTACCTCAGCCAGTGCGGAAAGAAGAGGACAACTTGCAGACGGGAGTTTAGGATCAAAGGAGGCTGCGCCCTCCAAAACCTTGAGAAAACCCCATAGGCATGTGCCCCAATGGACTCTCTCCCTTTATTCTAATGAATTTGCAGGACTTCTCTGTCTTCTTTTTGGACACTGGTTTTCATAGTGTGATTTTCCATACAGTGCCAATTACTCTAAGGTGAGCATAGAAGTCAGTAGATGAAGCTGAACAGAGTGGTTAGTTTCATACCTGGAGATGTACTAGAGAACTCAAAATATCCCCAGCAGAGCAACATGTATTCGGGTCCTCTACAGAAAGGAGTAGTGAGCCTTCTGCAGGCAGAGCTCCTCCAAAATTGGTGGACAGAAAAGCTGCAGGCAGCAAAAGGTCTCACAGCCAGCATATGAGTTATTGAGCAGAGGCTGATCTCATACTTTGCCAGAAGTCCCGAACCATGAAGAATGGAATAAAGTAGATGCTACTGTCAGAAAAAGAACAAAACCCTTCAGACCTCTGTATTAATAAATCGGATTAAAAACAAGAACACACAATGTCCAGAAACACAATAATTTCTCTTAAAATTTCTATGAAAATTGAAAATTTTGCAAGAAGTTGAGTACCACAGCTGCTTTATTGGTTAATGTGAACTAGAAACTTGTGACGAGCCTAGGTAATTCAAGACTGTACCTAATTTGCAGAAATGGGAAAGGACTATAATGGATTGTGCAGCTAAAACCAAGAGATGATTCACATATTGCATAAAAATGGATCATCAGCCCAACGGAATTCTTCATAGCAGGACTGGTGAGCACTGCTAAAATATCATGTCAGTCAAGGAGTATGATACAAAACCCATGAATGAACATTAATTAATGTCATGCTGCTACACCAGCTACCTAGACACCCAAACTGGTAATACTAATACTTGAAGGAGACACCAGTAATAAAGGGTAAATAGATGAAATGTGACCTTTCAAATTATGCACTTCTTACTTCCTAAGGGACTCTACCTTGTAAATGTATAGGTCAAGTGTGGAGGACAAGAACTAAGCATTTTTTGTCTCAATATTGTGACTGTTATGACAGGAAAGATGTGATTGGAAAATAAGGTCCTCTGAAGGTGGGGCAGAGCTGTTTGTTGAGCCAACCTCCTGCTCCACCTTGAGACTCATGTTCAGTCCCCCCTCCTTGACTCACCTCCTGGAGGAGGGCTCCAAGGCTGGTAGCATGTTTGTGAGCAGGGAGAAAAATCCTGTTCACATATTCAGTGTGCACCAGGTAACTATAAAAGGAAAGCAATCCATCCCTGTCCACCACTAGTCTGGACTTGACAGTCTGGACTGTCTTTCAGGTTTTTTCTCTTGACTGCTAATCTTCATACAGTACCAATACTGAAATACTCACACCTTTTCATAGAGGACATACCTGAATGACCCTGACTTACAAGAGGTAGCACCTACAAGTCACGTATCTGCCCTCTACCTTCCATCTGTCATTCATTTCCAGTAAGATTATAACTGTTCTGAAGTGAGGAGTAATTTTTACATTATAATCTAAACTAGTAAAAGAGACCTTGATCCCAAAGGTGGCCCCAAAATATCACTGTAAACAATTACAGTGTCAGGAGAAAACAATTTTTCCCCATACTTTTTTCAGTGTTGGGCATCCATTACTCACTATGTGTCAGAGGAAGCAGAGAAGGGGAAAATCTAGGTCTCTGAATGGAATTACCAAACATAAAGCAACATGATTCTCTAGAGAAGAAATTGAAACTTATTGTATCAATCTACTTTTGGTAATTTTGTTTACTGTTTAGTTGAAATTGAAGTGAAGGGGGAAAAAAGGCACAAATCTGTTGAGCACTGTCAGTTCCACAAAGCTTGATGAAGGAATTGCAAATCTCACATGACTACATTGTAAATCTCATTGTACAAATCTCTGTTTTCTTCAGTCCAAGGATTTGAGGAACAATTTGCAGAAAGTACTTTAATGACCTGAGGGAAGGACTTCATGGGTGCATTTTATATTTGTTATATGTTTCATTATATTTGTTGTGAGTTAGAGTTTAGGAGATTTTTAAGAGTTTTGTATTATTTCCATGAAGAAAGAGTAAGATATCTGATTTCTCTTCCTCCCCAGTTCAGGATATGTAAGCTTTACAGCAAATTTCACATTTAAATGTACAAAGATATTTCTTTAGAGATATTTCAGTTTAAGACAGAAAACAGCTGTCTGCACCAGTTCTGTCTTCCAGACAATCTTAAAGGATAAACCTATGTTCACTAAATTATAAGATGAAAGTTACCTCTGTCTCTTGCTTTAGTTACATTTACATTTATGTAGTTCTTAGAAATAATTCCTTAAAACATTTTGAACAGCGCAGACTTAAAAAGCTTTACCCTCATTGTTATAACTGGCAGAAAAATTAGAGTTAATATTTTTCTTCTTTCAACTGTTATTTAACTACCTAAGTGCTGTTACGCTTTTTAATATTGAGTATTCAAAAAATCCTATTATTTCATGGAAGTTAAAAACAATGTCACTCAGAATTAAAACAAAAGAGTGACAGTCCTGTCACCATTCACCTGGCTCACCTTTCAGCTGAACCTGAATCCCATCTTAGCAATTGAGTGGAGAAGGGCAACTTCAGATCTGGCTGAGATCATCTGTCTTCCATTTCTTGGAAGCAGGCTTCAGAATCTGATAAGTAATGTCAGCAAATGCCTTTTAATACATCTCTCAGCTATGACATGCCTCTCACTTAATTGCCTAACAGAGATCAGCAGGACTGGCAGGTTCAGAAGTACTCTGATCTCAGGAACCAAGATAAGAAGCACCCTAGCACACTGGTAGCAGAGTGGAAATGTAAAGGGAGGTGGTACTTTGAGGACAGCACAAGTTATGTATGCATGTATCCAACAGTCAAGGGTGTTCAGCAGTCACCTCAGGTGGGGGAGACTGAGTGCTCCACTCCATGCCAGGAATTAAATATTTTGAGGGATGAAGGAATTAGGAACTGGATTAGTTGACACTGTTAATAGCAGAGCTGTGGCAAGACAGTTTCAAGCCTATTCAATTATTAATACAAGGCAGAAAGGTTTCAGCAAGAGAGCGAGAAACCGCCCAGCAGTTTGGTGGTTTCAATATACAAGCCTCATTTTTGATCACACAGGACATGAATTCAAATCTGTATCTCTGATACCAAAACATTAATAAAAATATTTATTCCAAAAGCTATTTCGCTGTTTGGAAGTAGGTGTAGATACTGAATGACAGAAGGAATTTCATAATACAAAGGAATAGCATTCATTTAGTCATCACTGAGACCTCTCCTTTGCATTTCACTGGTACTGAGCAGATTATTGAGACTCCCATTCTGAATTTAATCCAATTCCCTGTGCACTTTATGCACAACAGGTGGCTGCACTTACATCATGTGTAGATGCCCATTTTAGGACCTCCAACCTTTAATAACCTGTAATCAGGTGAAACTGGCAGGCAGTGCAGCCTGCAAGACTTCCATCTGATTTGTTTTCAAGCAAATCACTTTTCCTGCAAAACTGAAATTTCCTCCAGAAACATGAATGAGTGTTCCCCTCTAGAGGGCAAAAGCATCTTTGCTTATGTGCAGTGTATTGTGTGGAGCAGTCCCTGCTCAGCCAAGCCCACAGCAAATGCAGATGAAGCCAGGCACTCATATCCATAGCCAAGCACACGCACATGGAATAGCGCCAGTTTAGTTACAGACAGTGAGGCACACTAACTCATACAGCATACGAAACTCAGAGCTTTATCTGCCAGACTTTTTGGTCCTAGAGGTGCAAAAAGAAATGTATTGTAGCATTTTATAGTGCAGAGTTCTGCTTTGGGATTTTTTTTTTGTCACTTGTTTTAATGTATTTACCAAACAATATTTAAATCAACGCTGCATTCTGTGCAAGGAGAGAAAGGCACTGCTGTCTCTGGGGGGAGTTTTCCATCGATTATGCCAGAGAAGAGTAAGAATATGTATCAGCTAGATCATGTTCCCTGTTCTAAAAAAGCAGATGCAACTCTGGTTTATGCACTGAGCAGAAAATTAGTATGAGGTAATGCTATCATAAATAATTTCTTAAAGTACCTCAGTGATATGGAGGTTGAAATTTCAAAAAAAAAAAGGGAGAAAGGCCTGTAAATGTAAAAGCATGGTGAAGGGTAGCTTTCAAAGTAATTGAGGATTTTTCATTGGATGGTAGCTTTCTACAGTACATTATTTAAAATCTAAGTGTGGAGTACCCTCTAGCTGATATCTGAAGATCAAAGCTGCTATTAGATTTTTTTTTAACTGCTGTAAAGGTTCAGCTATTAAAAAGGAAATTAAAGGAACTAATGGAACAAATAACATAAAATAGTCTTCCATCGAACATAGCAGATCAGTATAACTTGTGAAAGGGTGTTTGTTACAAAAGGCCCCAAAGCTTTTAAATGCATTTTTGGTCTAAAAATTGAATTTCAGGTAGCACAGTTGAAAAATCAAACATTGACTTTAATAAGTGCCATTAAAGATTCACCATTGTTATTGTCAGGATTTATTCTCTCTTCTCTCTGGAAACTAAATTTGAAGCTGAAATGCAAAGGAAACAAGCTACTGCGCTCTGGACAAGGACTCTTTGATCACAGAGGCAAACACAAAATGGCTTATTAATGATTGCAGCTCAGTGCTCTGCCTGACCTCAGGGCAAGCAGATTTTTTAGAATAAGCCTCAATTACATGATATAGTTTAACCCTTGATGGGAAGGCAATTTTTGGGTCTGTAACCTACCGTAATTTGACAGGAGGCCACAGCAGCCATTCAAAGTGTCAGCCAAATATGAGGCTCTGCAGGATTAGCACGCTGTCATCAAAGAGAGTACAGCAGTGCCTGCCTCTGCTGTTGGACTGGAGAACTCTGGGATGGTGTTACATGTTAGCCTGCAAATTAATGAACCATGAAGACAGTCTGGTTTACCTCCTGAATGAGGCAAAACATCAAGTCACCTGTGAAATGACAGTATTCCTGTTTTCATGACGACTGCACTGAAATAAAGTCATTGGTACCTGATGAGATGCAATTAATTTTATAGATCTCTCCATTCACTCCACAGCTTAGCAGAAATGCTTCGTCATAACAGGTCATAAGAAACGAACTAACAGCTCCAATTCTTTATCTGGTTTTGACTAAGTCTAAAGTGAATCTTGGCAAACATAGTCGCATTTATTTGTAAATAGAATTGCTTTATACTGAATATCATGTTCATGGTCCTTTACGAGAGAAAATACAACAATCATGGAGCATAAAGCTTTGAGAATGATACATGAAAATTATACAACCACGAGATGCTGAAATTTGGACTGGGACATCAGTTGTAGAGAAAAGAAAAAGCATTCTTTAAATGTTTTGAGTTTTTCTCTTTCACCTTGCTCATTCCTTTTTCATTTTTCTAGTTCAGAAAGGTGACTGCTATATATGAAAACCTCAAAGACAGATACACAGAACCTGGCCCCAGATTTCACTATATTTATGAACAGAAAAGGAGTAAATGTTAGACCATGAAACAACTTTAAGAGAAAAGAATTAAAAATTACATTTTTCCCCAGCTTAACTAACACAAACATTTAATATCTTTTCTTTCCTCTGCAACTGCAATTCATTTTCTTTAAATGAAAGAGGACAAGACACGTTTCTAATAAGGATGGAATATATTCAAAACATATTTATCATCTTTTATACACAAGCAATTACACAGAGTTTGATGAGCAATTTTTCCATAAAACCATTAAACAGGATTGTCCAAAACACAAGGAAACATGGTAAAAATGTGGAAATGAACCACTGATTAATAAGTTATGTAGGAATTTGGAACCTTGTGGAATCTTTGTTGAGGTGAGAGACCAATTTTTTGAGTTGCCTTTATGTGATAAGAAAAAGGAAGCATTGTGGTGGGACAGCAGTCTGCAGAGCACTAACCGGCTGGATGGGTACAGAGGAATACAAATCAAGCAATTAGCTTCAAAGCAAGATATTGATTACAAAATTAGCCAAGGCACTAAGGGAACACAAGGGAATGATACTTATTAACTATTTATATGCCACTGCTGAGAATAAATAGCAAATAAGAAGACTTGGAATTGCTCATTTGTCTCAATCAGAATTTGAGAAACCTGGAGGATTAATGACGGAAATATTAAAATCAGTGGTTATATGCCATTACAAAAATAGCGTAGGGAAGATGTAGGAGATATTCCTGGTCCAAAATGGTCCTTTTTTGAATTTTTAAATCATTGATAGGCTGGTGCCATTGATTTTGAATCTGTATAGATTATTTCCCCATCTTGTGCTTCTGCTTAGATCAATAACTTGCATCATTTACTGACTCACAGACGTGGGTCTTGTAAACCCAAAAGATTGGCTTCTGCCTGTATATATTAGTGCTTGTAGATAAAGTATGAGCAGAAGAGGAGGAAAACACCAAAATGCAGAAATTAGATTTAACACACACCAGGAACCATATGACACAAAGATAAATATATTTCATTTACCAAACTAAATACTACCTGGTTATGACCTCTACAGGAATGCATGATGATGATTTGATTATGTCTGTTCTATAAACAGGATTAAATGAATGCATTACTATAAACTGCTACATGTATACTTTACAATCCCCCAAATACTCGTGTTCATCAGGGAGGAGAAATACTTAAACTCAAAAATATGAAATTAGTGAAAGGTACAAGACTGGAAATTTGTCTAAGTCAACTTTGAAGAAAAAAGCTGATTAATAAAAAAAACCAGTGAAATCATAAAGAAGGGTGAAGTCTGATTTTAAAAAGTAGCTATTAACTAGAGAATAGAAAAAAGGTAGGCTTTTAGTCAATAGCTAAGCTAATAACAATAAATACACACATGATGTTAGAAATCATGGAAAATTCATGAGGAATGTGGAAAGGAAAATACTACATGTGGAAAAATCTATCATTATCAGACTGAAAATAAGGGCTTTTCTTCAAGGAAAATATGGATCAAAAAGGATCCTAGCAATGAAATTAACCAGCAGCTAGATAAATATGTCATTTATTTCAATGGTAATGGAGAAGAAAACAAATTTTCCTTAAATACTTGTTATGCATTTGGGAAAGATACTCAGTATGTATAATGCATATGTATCATATTATGATTATGAAATACATATTACTCAAAAGTCAAGAAAATAATTTTGATATGGCCAACAATACAGTTGTCCATGAATGAACAGAGAATGAAAATAGAAGGGGTTTCCATGTTCAGACAGCTGATTTTGACAAAGACTCAAGGATGCTACTGAATTGCCAGCTTCACACAAATTTTAAATCGAAAAGGAGCGTCTTCATTAGGACTAATCCTCAGTAGAGTTCCTATTGCTTCAGCAGGTTGTGACCACTGGAACACTATGGCCATTTCTTTGTAAGTTTGTACTTCTAAGAGAATGTTGACAAATAGAAAATGTTCAAAGAAAAGTCATAAAATTAAAAAGAATAGTGGAGACCTTATCATACAGAGAGACAGATATCAGGAGCACAGTACATTTGGTGAGTGTGTGATTCAGTCCCCAGTCAGTGGGAGGGAGCGTTTATCATAAATTTCCATAACAACATTCACAGAAATGATTGATAGTACTTCTAAGAACTGACTTAGTGGGACATAATAATGACTTCCAGAAGTTTTAAAAGCCCAGTTTTCCAAGATTTTCAGACACAAATTGTCATTAAGTAAAGAGAAGATAGATACCCAGTGTTTTGGTTGTTTTTTTAATCATGCTAAGATATATAAAAAGGACTACGTTTAGAATGACATATGTATCAATTTACAGAATAGCTCTATTGATATATAATAGCAGTATTAACAGAAAGACTTAAGGAAAGTATTTATTTTGGATGGAGAACTGAGGAAGAGGAGGTCTGGAACTGTATGCAGGTTAACTATTCCTTGCTGCTGAGTGCCTCCTGTGTTCTAGATAACAGGATATGGTACATCATGTTTGGACCAGGGGTTTATTGGACCTACTCTATTTCATAATCAGGTTTTCTCCTGTCAGAAACTACCTACAGACTTTAGTTCCAGGCAATCTCTGCAATGTGAGAAGCACAGAAAACATACTGACAAGTCACCCAGACTGTTCAATTTTGGAGAATGCTCTGACCTAAAATATAGTTTCAAAGCCAAAGAATCCATTACTAAATTTCTGTTATGTGAACAACTTGGTGCTGATCTACCATGGTCCGTCTAAGAAGGAAAATCATGTCCAGCATTTGCTGTTTCAGCTACACTTGAAATAATCATTACTAATACAGGCTGAGAAAAAACTCTTGCAATGCTCATTGAATGTAAAAACAGCTGAAGCCATGTGAATTGGAGTTTTGTTCCAATTGGAAGAGCTACAGAGCACACCTAGGAATACCTGTCTACCTTCATTGATTTGTAGTTCTAGTTAAAGCTCCCTTTGAGTTTAAAGACTCCTGTTTTCTAGAATTCTATTTCCTTCACAGACAATTTCAGTTTTAGATGTTTTTTTTACCAGATGCCAAAATCCTTCATCAAGAACTTAGGCTTTCCCCAAATTTATCACCTATTGATTATCTGCAATAAATTGTAGGAAGGTCCAAAAGTTGCCCTGTGTTTGTAAAAATACTTCTCTGACCACTTCCACTGAAAAATTTATTAAGGCAAATGGCACATGAGCAAAAATAATTCTGAATGCTGTATTGTAATATATCAGAATAGTCACTGCACCACACTTATCAGGGGAATGAATGGTAAAAGTAACCTAATCAGAATGATATTAAGGACAGCAACAGCTCCAGTTTGTATGTTAGGGGAGCAGATGAAACAATGTTCAGCATATAGACACAGCAGCACTCTAAACACTCCAACAGGAACCCTGGCATTCGGGCAATTAATCTGATAAGAGAGACAAAGGCCAGTGAGCAAATCCTTGGCAATTAGTGCTGTGTTCATATAAATACAATTATTCTAGGTGATTGTGACAAGAGCAAAAGGAGTGTATATATTTTGTAAACATTCAGCTGAGACAAGATAGTTTATACATTTTTATTCCTAGAATGGAAAGGGAATTAGGCTTTTACATCCCAAGTCATCATATATAAATTTATACTATGTTTTCCTTAGGGAGAAAAATAAGCAAACAAACCAAAATAAAGAAAATAAGGAAAGGTTAAAAAGTGTACAGTGGAATTCACTTCTGCTCTCTCTCTCTGAAACACTGAACTGCTCCTAGCTATTAAGGTGTACAGGTATGAAAGACTCTTTCCTGCAGTCCTCACATGCATTTGCATAATGTTTAGGCACAGAACCAATATTCTGTGACTAATTGCACAAAACACATAATGAATTCTAGACACTACTGGCTATAAAAAATAGTCAGGCAGGCAGCCACTTACTTTCTCCATGATGCCATAATACATCTCTCTTTGAAGTATCTCAGCTCTTGATCAAAAGAATCTGTAGGGTAAAAAATGTTCTCTTAAAATACTCAGCAAGACAAACTCTCTAAAATTTGCATCTATTTGCTGATTATTTGTAAACAAGAAGAAAGCTGAAATTTAAAATTTCCCAACACATTATTTAAATAGCTCTATCTAATATTAAGAGTCCTCTTTATCTCCTTAGTAGTCTCAGCATTTTTCAAAGTGTTAATTGAACTGAAAATTCAATGCCTGCACACTATTTTTCAATGTTTTTTCCAGGCTTGGTTGCAGGGATGAAGAGATTCTTGTTAATGCACCATTGATGCTAAGGACGTGCCTAGTTTGACTTTGTATTAAGAACTGGTTCAATATTCTGGGCTGAGCAGTAATTCTTGGATGGGAATTTTGTTCCCTCCTACCAGGTAAATGGTTTCTTGTAAACTCAAGTGCTGCCACTATGCTTCACTGGTGTGCTTGGAATGAGTTTGTGAGAAACAAGGAATAAGAGTAAAGTGTTCTATCAAGTATAGATAGGAATCAGAGATGCAGTTTCTTCAGAAAATCTTTTGCACTTATTACTCATATTACTGAGATGCTGAGCTAAACAGACAGAAAGGGATGCAACTCAATCCCAGACAAACAGTACAGCAGTACCATGCTGTCTGTGCCAAAAAATAACAAGTATGATATAGTGCCATCATAAACTCTTGAAAAAAAAATCTTATACCTTCTGAATTCTATTACTGTTTTCACACTTCAGTCCTCAGCACAGAAACTTCTATTTTTGCAGCACAATTGCAGAAGGCAGTCACTGTATTTCTCAAGGTAATGGTGGTTTATATTACTTCTGTACTATACAGTAAATTCAGATTCAGTACCTTACAGTCTGATTTCACTGTTTGTATTATTCATCCCCATTGAAAACAAAATACGATTTGTTGCAAATCCTAGGGAAATGACTCAAGGCTCTTTTTTAAGGAGTTTCAGATTCCAAGACTAAGATTTGCCACTTATGAATTCATTATAAACCAAGACATCGGTGCTCAGAATATGTGACTACCCAGCCTCTATCCACATGGACTTAGCCAGTACTGATGGGTTTATCTAGGTGCTTGCTGGTGCAATCTTCTACCTGGTGAAATCTTGCAGGGGGCTGTGTGGCCCTGAGACATTCCACTCAGCAGAAAAGGTGTAAGGTGTGTTTCCTTGCACACCATGGGAACAGGAGGAGGATGTTTCACAGTGAAGTCTTTTTGAGCAATTCCTGCTGGAACAGTAGAACCATGATAGTTATCCAATACCTTGAAATGTTTGTGACTGGATTCTTCAGTGAAAACAGGGCCACGCTGACCACTAATTTTCTTTACAGAATGAATGCTAGTATTTTAATAAATATTGACACAATTAGCAGTGTTATCTTTCAGGAGTAGTATCTTTGTCTACTGTTCTGCCTTGAAAGAGGCTATTATATAAATAATTTAAGCCAAAAAGGTATGATTATTCTAAATATAGTCTATCAATATAAAGTTGGCCAATAAAAGGAAAATCTCAGTCAGGACTTGAATGTGAAAATAAGCTGGGTACAGGAAAAGTATTACAAAGAATAATAAGCCTTTGATTTAAGTGTCTGAGTGCTTGCCATTAATGCCCTATCAGTCAAACCCGGATTTATTCAGACTGCTCCTGGCAGGGACGTTTTCAGTAATTTGAACAACAAATTAATGGCATCTTTTATTTATATCAAGATACCAACTAGAATTTTCATTCCGATTAATTGTATGCCTGGGAGACTGTTCTGCAGTCTTTAAGTTTGTCTTTTCATACAGTCAGCATATTAAAACAAATCTCTTTTTATCTCTGGAAAGTGGAAAATATTGCTGGTTTAATGGACTGATTGTTTAGAGCATTTTACTTTAAATGAAAAAACCTTTCAGATAGAGTTTCTTAAATGTATCTTAAAAACTTTTTTTATATTCTCCAGATATTTTCAATAGTTTCTAAAGAAACAGTATTATTTTGTGAAAATGTGGAAAGAATGAAGAAACAGTGGAAACTTTAGAAAAATGCAGTTTCAAGCTTTAAAAGTCATAGTTTGATGATTACTTTCAGCACAGTGATCTTTTATCTCTCTGATGTACAACATCATTTTTTCTGCTTTGTATCTCTAGAGATAGAGAGTTCTTTTATCAGCAGCACACTTTAAGTAGAACCTTCTCCTATGCTGAACATTTTAAAGGACTCTTTTCTACGTTGATGATTTCTGGCTTCCAAAACACCAGGCATTTCTTCTGTTGGGAGGGTTTCATTTTAAGAATTAGAAGAGTTACCCTGTGTAGTTCTCCACAATAAAGGTGATAAGAGATGAAAATTCAAGTTGTTCAATAGATGTCAAGGTCCAGATGCATGGTAAAGCACTCACAAACAAGAATAGCAGATGCTTGTAAGTCAAAACATTTATAATGTGGTTGTGTACAAATGTCCTTTTCTTGTCATTTTTTCCATAGGTAGCTTAGGTAACAAAGTATTTGAACCCAGTTTCTTGTATACCTGACTGACTGCTGGAAGTGCTGTGCCAAAGAGAGAGATGGTGGGCTTTTTCTCACTCTGATGAAACTTTTGCAATAATTAGCTCAGGATGAAATACAACAGGTGTCAAACAATAGCAACAACAAATTTCTGCTTAATATAAAAAAGCAATACTGAATAATCAATATATACAATCAGCAAATTTATGGGAAACAGTATTCATTCTGTATTTCTTTTCAATACTTGTTTCATTTTTTGCACCGTTTTTAATAGAGATTTCTTGCTGTACCTTTTATAAGTGGCCATTGCTACTCATACTTCTTACCCATCGTGTTAAATGCACCTTGTATCAGCTTTTCCCTCAACAGAGGAAAATAGCTCAACCTCTTCAGGCAGGAAGTAATACTATATCTTAAGTCACCTAAGAATCATGTAGCTGCCTGATGAAAATGTTACTATGTCTTAAAAAATGATCTAATGCTATTCTAGGAAGTATAATGTCATAACAAAGAGCAGGAAAGAAAAAGGGGCCAGCATACTATTTACTGCATTACAGAATTGGACAAGTGGTACCTGCTTCAGATCTTGGGGCTTTTTTCAACCTGTGGTTTTCTCAACTTTTCACTGAAAAATAACTCTCCCCTTATCCCTTCTATACCCTGAGAATTCCCAGAGTATTTTCCTGGGACTGACAGGATTATGTCTCTGAAACAAGATTTCCTCTGGAATCCAAAAGCCTGAAGACAAAATCCTTAATTTCTGAAAAGAAGGAAAGTTTTGCCTGTACTGATTCCAGTGAGTTTTGGATTACATACAAGGTAAATGCCTTGTAGCATGCATAGCAAGTTTCTTTTATTGCAGTCAGACCAAAAAAAAAAAAAAAAAAAAAAAAAAAAAAAAAAAAAAGTTCATACTTAGCTCCTCAGAAAGATAAAATAAAGATAAAATTCTTTTTCTTTTTTTTTCAAATCAGATTTCATTATGTTTCAAAGAATCTTGAAAAAGTATCCAAACTGGTGGAGTCAGATTCCTTTTGCTTTCGAGCCAGTGCAGACATTTTACTTTGCTCTGTGCTATAGCATGAATTTCAGGTTAAACTGGTCAGCTGGAACAGTGACATGGCTTTAAGTGCCACAACATTTTTTTTCTGGATTGCAGCTTGACAATACCTGCTGTAGCTGTATAGAAGGATTTTAGAATCTACATCCACTTAATTTGTTAGAAAACGACTGCAGCTAATATGAAAAACAGCCAGAAAAACTGTGACCTCCTTTCTTTGCTTAATCTTGTGTATCTGATAAAAGGTGTAATGAGTACTGCCTCCAAAGGTATCATGTATGTTTTTATTATATAACAAAGGATGTCTGAGGCACATAAAAAGTCCCCAGCCAAGACACATTTATATATGGTTGGCTAAACAGGGGTTGAATTAAACCTTTGTTCTGGAAAGATATGTTGAAATGAGGTGAACTTAAGAAGTATTTCCCTTCACTGTAAAGATATATTTGTCAACAAAATGCAGTCAACTGAAATTTTATAGAATTTCACAAGATACAAAACTCCCATCCCCCAGAAAGTCTGAAAGGATTTTCTCACAAGATCAATGACACTATATAATTGTTGCTGGGTAATACTTAATATTTTGCAGAAATCACACCTCAAATATTATGTTATGACTCAAATTATTTCTGCTTAAGCATCAGTAAAAATTTCATTTCCAAAATTATGAAAATCAATAAAAACAATCAAGGCTGCAGATGCCCCATTCCTGGAAATGTTCAAGATCAGGCTGGTCATTGGGGGATTGGACTCGACAACCTTTAAGGTCCCTTCCATCCCAAGTCATTCTATGATTCTGTGATTCATTTTAGGAGCAGAAGACATTAAGTGATAGGATGGGATGGGCTTCACTTAGTCTTCCCATCCATAGGATTCTGTCACATTCCTTAAATAACATCACCTTGGTCCTTTCCTAGGACTTTTGGATCTGTCTAATAAATATCTTAATTTTAGAACCTTCCTTCTCTCACTGATTTTAGCACCTCCAGACAAACTCATGACTATAGTTTATCCTGGGAACAGATTCTTTGGTCTTCTGTTTCACTAGATACTAGTCTGAAGCAGCAACCTAAGTATTTTTATTAACTGATTGTCTGAGGAGGTGCAAATCATTCATTCCATCATTATGAGTGTGGCAGTAATGTCAGAAAAACTGTCTCATCCATAGCACATCGATCCAAACTGTGTTAAACAATGCAGGGCCCAAGGAGAAGGAATGTAGATTAGGGAGAACTACCACACAGGGAAGTTAAGGAGACAATGCAGAAGAAAGGGCTGATCAGTTGTGTTTTACCCTGAGCAGCAGGGGAATGTTGAGTACAACTGGAAAAAAGGGTTTAATTTTGCTTTATCCTGCAATTTCAATGAATAGAGTGCCAAAAACAAGCAATATATTTCTGAAAGAAGCAGCTTCTGAAGCAACTTAATGTTTTAGTAGTTTTCAGTTAAATCAGGCAGAGGAAATTAACAATGGACTTCTGTGTTAATGGTCTGGAAAATGCTGTGCTTCCTGTGAAAATGAAGTATAAAGGTGATTTGATTTCTTTTTCAGTGATATTTTGGAAAAAAATGACCACAGCAGAACATTAATGATAATGATGAAGCGGCACAAAGGAGGAATGAAGGAGTTATAGATGCTTCATTAGGAAATCATATTTTTTTTAAAAAGTCTGGAGGAATGGTGCCATGAAAGACTCAGGACAAGTTCTTAGAAGTCCTGCATGAACTATCACAAAGACAGCACAATATGAAGACTCACCATGGCCAACACAAAAGAAACCAAACTGATTCAAAAAAGGACATTTGTGTTAAAAAGACAATTATTTCAGTATTTATTTCCAAAAAGGTCTGCATATTTTGTGGTAAAAGCCAGAATTTGGGAGGGACTCTGAGACAGAAAGGACTACACTGGACTGCGTCCATGGCACGAGACAAAGAAAGGTGTTTAGAAAGGACAAAGTGTCCAGTGCTGCTTGCTCAGGGAAATATTCAAAAAAGCAATGTTTGCCAATACAAGACTATCAAGCTGCAAATGGGACAGCTTTTATTTTTAACATCTCACACACCTTTTAAGGACGGGAGAGTCCTGAGAGTCCTAGTCACTACTAGGTAAGTCAGCAGCAGGTGGGTGGCTAAGGTGAAACTAACGTTTTGCAGAGATGGGTTTAGTCCATCTCACCAAGTATGCCAGTTAAATACAAAGGTGTAGAAAAAAATCAGTTTTGGAAAACAAAGTTTGTAGCAGTGGAAGGAAAAAATATTAAATATTCTTGGTTTTTAATTAAAAAGTCACTGAACTTGTTAAAGGACAGAAACCATGAAAAATTATGGGAAACCTGATGTTGAATTTACAAGCACAGGACAACTGCTTCAGACAGTTCCCAGGGGGAAAAAAAAAATCCAGCCTGCAGAGACTGAGGAGGAGCTGAAAGTACATGTGCTTTGGTAGAGTCATAAGAGGAAACAGGAGGGATGCTTACTGCTCATTTAAAAGCCCAGAACTGAAATGGAGTGATTTAGAACAGGAAAACTGTACCTGCAGATCCAAAAGATTGAACTGAGCACTTATGGATGTCTTTGTAGTAAAGGGTTTAATGCCAATAAATTTGTTGCACTGGATCTTTCATTGAGGTTCTGATAAGCAGTAGCTGCAGGTACTTTTTCCAAGTCTGCATTGGAAATGCTGTTCCTTCAGGAAATTTAAATTTTGAGCAGCATAAAAGATACACTTGATAAAAATTTATTTTCATATCATATATATTGCAGAATATATAGGCTACATGTTCATCTGAAGGAAACAAACCAAAACAAGAGAATAAACAAAAACTTAGAAAAAATTTAGAATCAGGTGTAGGTCTAGAACTAAACAATTAAATCCTTGTGATATAAATTATTTACCAGACCAGTTACCTCAACAGTGTTTTCCACAGTAGTGAAGTTCTCAGAGTAATTTTCATTAGATGGAAAACCATCAAAACTGAAAATATTCTGAGATGGAAGAGCTATTGGCAATGCATGTGAAAGGAGAATTATGAAAGATAAAGAAAAATCAATTAACGGTCACTATAAGCTGGGTGTAATATTAACAAGGAGAAGGAATTTAGTGAGATAAAGAGTGTGTCAGTTAATGTATTCAGTGACATTTCCATAATAATTAAGGAAAAGAAAGAAAGAAAGAAAATACCTGAAAATACCAGAAACAGTAGGTATAATTTTTGACATGGATATTTAAGTCTTTTAAAAGTCCCATTTTTAATATTCACAGAACAAAAGAAGGAAAAGGTCACTCAGTTCTCATGCCAGTTCAGGCACAGACACTTCCCAGGATTTTCAACATTTCTCTTCCTGTATAGTTTCAAGTGCTTCAGGCAATGAGAGTCTAACTACCTCTCTTCAGAAACTGCAGCTTCATATATCTTACTGTCAGAGAACGTTTTCTAATATTCTGTTTAAATATTTTTTATCTTAATTTCATTCAATTTTTCATAATTATTACACCATTTACTACCATAAATAATTACTTTCTTTCAATTTGAGCAACCTCAATTAATGCAACTGTCCTTTCCTCTAATTTTGTCCTTTCCTCTAATTTTCAACAGCTTTCTCATAAAATGATGTGCACAAATGAGCTCAATGTTGTGGACATAACACAGTGATCTGCCTACACCAACTGAATTCAACAGAGGGGTATGGGAGCTGACTCTAAGTGGGTACTGAGACTTCTCCTAAATACCCCTTTCCTTTTTCCTAACCTTGCTCAAAAGTGGTCTGGATTAGTGTGTGAGAAGCATGGTGCTGAAAAACCACATCGCTTTGGAGTGGCCTCTTAGTGGAGCACCACACTGACATGTCCTGGAGGTTTGGAGATAAGCAGGTGGGCCAGACTTGCATGAGACAGAAAGGCCATTCCACGCTTTGACTGAGAATCTAAGAGATTCCAGAGCAATGTCCACGTGTGCTGTAGCTCTGCTTCGCAGGAAAAAGCCAAACATTGCTTGCTGATGGGAAGTAGAGAGTAAACCTACTTATTTTTGTGTTTGCACCCAAACTTTTGCTTCCACTGTAGTTAACAGCATTATCTCAACCTGTAAATTTCTTTTCCATCTTATTTTCTCTCCCCTGTCCAAAAGGGATAAGGAGAGATAGAACAGCTTGGTGGGCACCTGGCATCCAGCCATGGTAACCTACCACACTGCTTTACCAACAGGACACCATTCCTGAAGAGCAAAAAAGAGAACCTTCCCACATTGTCCTCCTGACTTTTTTTTTTCTTTTGCATTAAAAAGAAAAAAACAAACAAAAAAACCCCCAAAAAACTCTGATTCCTAATTCTTCTAACCTTCTTGGTTATTCTAGCTCTAGTCAAGAAAATAAAATAAATCCCACAAATTATATGATTTTGGAGTGTGCTTAGCTGAGGAATTAGTCTGCATTTTATTTTTCATTATGAAGAAAGCATATCTTCAGTAAAAGAAAAAAAATATATTACAAATTTAGAATAAATCTCATCTCCCAGATTATAGGCAAGAGATTACAATTTAAGAGTTGCTTGAGTGCATGGTGAAGCAAGAAGCATCAGATGGAAACCTTTTATTTATAAAATGAGAGAAGTATTTCAGGAAATAGATAAAAAATATGAAAGAATAGGCAAGGGAAGAGTTAAAAAAGACAGAGGAAAACGTGTGCAAACCAAAGCAGAATAATAATCTAGAGGGTCACCTAGGTCACAATAATATATTTTAAAATAGCCTGCAGACAGTGCATAAAAGGCACTCTAAGCATTCAAAACAAACTAAAAGGCATATTTCACAAAAAGAAGTCGAGTTTGAAAGCACAGGCTCTGGAGTTCCCTGTACCTCTGTGACTTTCTATTGTCCAATGTTCAACTTTTTCCTCAGCTGTCATACCCATAATAATCTGCTGCCCAAAGCCTGGAGGATGTGAGTGAAAGCAAAACACTCCCACTTCTGTTCACCAGACAGCATCACATTCCTACTAATGTTTTAACCCAGAGCATCCTCACAGTGAACCTGTGTAGTGTTCAAATTACTTAATGCCATTACTTGGTCTGTGCAGGCATGGATAGCTAAGTGATTTCTCGTTGCCTCACTCTCAAAAAATCTATTTGGCTGGCTTTTTGGAGTTTACATACTAGCTGTTTTCCCTTGGTTTTAAATTTTTGACAGACTTTTCTGTAACAAAAAAAGTTACCTCAGTCCTTGCAGACCTATGTTACCCACAGCTAAAAGGAATGAGACCAGAAAGAGCTGGCTAACTTATCACAAAGCAAGAAAGCTAAAAAAAGGAGTAAAACCAATAAATATCAAACTAATATGAAGAGTAGAGAAACAAACCCGAAGAAATAATGTTATGGAGGGATAACCAGGCAGCTGAAACTTTAAACCAACCTTATTTGGGGAAAAAACTTTTCTGTCAAAAACCTTTGCCCCAAATAAGGGACAAGAAAATTAATTTTAAAAAATGTAAAAATATGGGAAAAATTCCCAGGCAGTTTCCTTGGAAAGAAAATTAAATCAGGAAATTCAGATTATACTAAAACAAAAAAATTAATTTGCATATTGGTTTCACTGAAAAGAATTTTTTAAAAAAGTATAATTTCACTAGACAATAGGAACACATATTACCATAATGCTTGATAAAACATGAAGGTGTTATATATGTCAATTAATTCAACAGGCCACCAGATAATTTTGATTTTGATTGTCTACTTCTGCATAATAGAGACCTTTGTGATTAAGAGGAAATAAGAGGACTCCTTATTTACTCACATATCATTGCATGCTTAGGTGTTTTGCTGGAGCAGGTCTCGGTTCCTCAGTTATTATCTTCACCTTCAGCTACTCATCCTTAAGAAAAAAGCGGTGCATGTGTGAGCCAGTGAGCCCCTGTGAGAACATCTGGTCAGCAGAGGGGATACAATAATTAGCCTATTGTAAGAGAATACCTGAATCCTCCCCATAAATAGTGAGTAATGGTTTTCTGCTGACTAGATACCAGGTTTTATAAAGATTCTTGGCCCAGACACTCAGATGTGGTTGGAGGCTAAAGGTCAATAACAGTGAAATAATTTAAATATTTATGTCAGCAGCTAGGAAGTCAAGCAAACAATTTAATCTCAGCTAAGGACATAACCATGCATTAAGTGCCTGCTTCACATCTCAGTCAATAGAGTGTAATTTCTCACTCATAAGTTGCATTATCTGTTTTGAAATTGCTATCACACAACTTAAGCTTAAGGCTTAAAGCACTCAGTGGTTATGTTGAGTTATGGACTTGTGCAGGGCACATGTTTGTCAAGGACAACAACATATATATTTTGTTTATCCTTTATTATTTTATGCTTAGAGCCATAGATACAATTTTTCTCATGGATTTCTCAAAAAAGATGTGGTTACTTAAAATGTCTACTGAAATAATGCATTGACAGGTTCTCAGGTCTATTTACTCTTTGCAATACTTTGTTTAACTACTTTATTTTGATTTCCCTGACAGCAAAACAGTATTTTGGCTCTGAAAAATGCAGTGAAACCTGTACAGGCTCCTTTTATTTTTGTTGACTTACACTGTGCTATCTATAAATATTTTAACAGATGAAGTAGATGGATTACAGCCCACCCACTCTTTTTTTCCTTTTTCTCAGACACGTACACATTTAAAATTGCACGAATGTCTGTTGAGTGGGGCTTGAGAGTCCCTCTGGATCTCTATTTCCTATTCAGAAGGAACAGGGAAAAGTCAGAAGCGAGCCTGTCTGTGTAACCATGACAACAAGTGCTCGTATATAGTGCTTATCTGTATAGTACAGTTTCTGATTCCTTCAAGAGTTCATGCAGCCGTAGGCTGAATTCTCTGGTAAGCTGTCTGAGCCGTGTCAAATGGTTCAGAGGAAGCAGGTTAGAATTGCTGGCCATTGTAAATACTGCTTGTACTGAACAATTAATGAGAAAATGGGCTAAATGGTGGAACAGAGATGGGGCTGGGTCTGGAAAGTGAGAGAGGGAAAAACAAAAGAGGTGTTAGTAACTTTCCAGTGATTAATATTTGGTGGATTGATTTGGAGTTAAGAGAGCTCTTCTGTTGCTATTCACATCAAATTAGTGCCTAGCAGATAATATATATGGATTTTCAGAGAATTGGGATTTTGTACAGATAGCAGACAGTGAGAAGCATTATGGCAGCTGAGTGTAAAAGGCTAGTTGACCAATAATTAAAAGAAACATATTGAGTTGAGGTTAGCATTAAGTTATTTGGGGAATGAAGAATTCTTGGTGTTGCAACTGTGAATTCTTGGGGTTTGTTTTTGTTTTTGTTTTTTAAATGAATTGTTTATTGTTTTGATGAATTCTTGTAAGATTTTTGGAGTAATACATAAAATTACCATTTTTTGCAACCTCAGAGGTTATTCTGCCTTTAACATTGTTAAAACCTGTTGTTATTACTG
The DNA here is from genome assembly GCF_027887145.1 of Ammospiza caudacuta. Lineage (NCBI taxonomy): Eukaryota > Metazoa > Chordata > Aves > Passeriformes > Passerellidae > Ammospiza > Ammospiza caudacuta. The sequence goes on along the minus strand of NC_080596.1, from coordinate 43,176,780 downwards.
AGAAAATATTATGCTCCTTTTACATATAGATATTTATTCTCAGGTAAACATTTATGTCATTGTAGAATCTACCATGTTCCCAATATCCTCACAGCTCCCTGGTCTGGTAGTTAAGGAGATGGTCTTCAAAACTATGCCTACTTCGAATTTCAGGTGCTGGGATTTTTCAGCAGTTTCAGAAGTCTGCCCTCACACTTTCAGACTTTCGGAAATCTGCCCTCACATTTTCATACAAATGTCATACACATTTTCATACACTACAATAAAAAATTAGACTTTTCAGAATAAGCTTGTTGGTTTTTTATTCTTCTTTTCCCCTTCTTCATCTAAAAAGTTTAGCCCAATTAACTTTTGGCTCCTGGAGGATTTCTCTTGGTAAGAGCCATGGCCAGAAGGGTTTTGCCTTGCAGATTTTAAACAGAATGAAAAGACAGATAAAGAAATTAGATTTTCAATCTGCTTTAAGCAAAAAGAGATAAATATTGACACAAATCATGCAATATTTAAAGGTTCAAAGAAAGAACAAAATATAAAATTTTTGCATTCCTTCCTTTGTTTCATAGAGGCAGAATTAATATCTCCAAAGTGAATATTAAGTAATTACTCTAGAACTATTTTTATCCTTTTGATAAGACAAAATATATTCTTTTGCTTTAATACATAAAGTATTCAATAAGTTTCAAATTACTTTTCACTGAAGACCACACAAAGATCTAATTTAGGAAAAAATTTATGTTTTCAGAGGAAAAAAGTTGGCTAGGCCACTAAAGAGGCTTCAGAAAGGACAAAGAGACACTGTAGCACCTGAAGCAGATATAATTTTTTTTTCTTTTCAGAAAATGCAGTAATTAATGGAGAAAAATCTATTATTTATACATTATGCTAATTTTAACTTGGATAATATGTCACTCACTCGGCCAAGCAATTTCTTGAGCTTGAGCAAGAGGGTGAATAACATTTTTCTTGGCTCTCTAGAGATTCTTAGGTCGATTTCCAATGTGGATATAAGGAAAGATGACTAGATGGCAAAAAATCAATCGGCAGAATTGTTTTCTCTCTTTTTTATTCTTCTCTGCCTGAAGATGTGTAATTCAGAGTTCTGAATGCAAGTCATCAGGGCAAGTGTGACCTCATTTCATTCATGAAGCTTTGGTACAGTCAGATCGAACCTTCCCCGTCAAACACACCTATTCAAGTAATTATACTGCAACATCCTACTATTTTTCTTAAAAAGTTACAGATGCTGAATCTTTCTGTAGGAAGCAACTGAAACTTTTAAAAGTGCTACAGTAGTTTTCAAAGAAATGAATGCTGCCAAAAATATAAAAAATAGAAGACCATTGGATTCAAATTGAGTGACTTGTTCTTACCTCTTCAACTGAGATCATCTCAGGTTGAGTAGAAAGGGATAGATCAAAAACCTGTTTTAAAATGTTAGCTTAGTGGGCAGAGAGTGAGAAAGCTGTCCATTCTACCCATCTACTCTTTTGAGGCCAAACCAAGTGAAATCACTCCTGGACAACCTCATGGAGGAAGTTAGTTTTCTGCTTGTTTGCAAAGGCTGCCTGTTTTGGTGATCTTTAGGATGCACAGAGCAACAGAATGCTTTTGACCTTTGTTACCGAACCAGCAAGGATTCCCTCCACCTTGATCCCCTTTTCTGTGACTTTCCTCTGTACATATTTCCCTTCTTCTTCCATTTTTTACTCTTGTCTTCCAAATTATTCCTGCGTATGAGCAGGCAAACTGTCTGCCTCTCATAGTAGTGCCTGAGAATGATGAGTCAAAGAAGGGGCAACCAGACCAGTCAAAAAATGCCTTAGACAAAAGAAGTGCACCAGGTCCTGGGGGAATAGCTGTGAGAGGGAACTTGTCAGTTCTAAGTATCTACCTGTGACTGATAAACTATCTTAAAATCCGATATTTAGAGATAAGTTTTTCTTATGACTTATTATACACCCTACACTTCTCTTTCTGGTTGTCTATTTTGTCAAAATTGGAAAAGTAACTGCTGTGCTCGCAGTTGTTTCAGGGTTAAAATTAACCTCTTATTTCCTGCTCATATGGGTTGCTTAGGAAAGATAGAACTTTATCAAGTAACCTCTCTGAGGCAAACAGGCTTGAATTTGCTTTGCATAATTCTACATTTCCTTTTTTTACCTCTTTTTTTTGTGCTGCACATTCTTTTTTTCAATTTTGGACTTGGGCTTCTTTTGCTTATATTTTCCCTAGCGGTAAGTAAAGAAGCCCCAAACTAAAATCTTGAACCAATTTTAACTGCTTAATATTACATAGCAAAAAACCTGTTATTACTTTTGAGCTTTCTGGGTCCATTTAATTCTCCTGAATTAAAAAAGTATCATCTTGCCAACCTTGATAAGTTCAAGGCTTATGAAACATCGTCAGGAACCGTTACTACAATTTTGGTTTGAGTAAAAATTATTTTCATATTCCAACTGCCAGTTATATTAAGGCAAGATTTGGCATTTTGAATTGTAATGAGATGAAGCCAAAGGTAATCCAACACAGATAGCTCACCATGGTCAACAGAACTGTGTATTTGGTTGCAGTAAAAATGCTGAAATGTGTAAGGGGTTCTGTTTATGCATTTTACTATAAAACATGAGCTTACTCGCCTGTAGCTAGTTTTTATCTTCTTTAGCCACCAGGCTAAAGGTCTCACTCTGATGGATTCTTACTTTAAGAGTATGGGATGAATTATGTATTGGCTGCATAACCTTAAAGTGAGCTCACAGTCCTCTCAATATCTACCTTTTGATTACCCTGCTATTTTCCTGACTTCTGACCAGCTTCTCCCACGCCATGTTGATCAGTACCCAGCTGTCATAACAAGAGCTTACCCACCTGTCAGCTGTATTTGATTTGCCTATAAATTTTTCTATTTCATAGATATGATCCTCTGTAAGGGAAGTCGGGCAGAAGACATTAAATTCTAGGAATCTGTGGTCTTGAGCAAGCCATGTCTGCTTTACCAGGCCCTGTACTTAGCCCTTGACAAGCCTATATGTTAGCACGAGTGACCACAGCAAAATCCCATATGTATATAAGCATAAAAAATGTGGTGGAAAGTGCTGGAATACCCTGGATTCATGCCATTCCTGGGTACAGCTGCTAGGTATGCTCTGGTGGGCATGAAGAGATAAGCTTCCTCTGTCTCCAGACACACAGCTGACATATAGCTGTGTTTGCTGCATTAAAGAGCAGAGGTATGGGAGGGAGGGTGAGCCTTTCCACAGCCATGCTCTAGCTGTCCGCTTGGATTCCACCCAGTGCTGCACCAAAGTCCTGTTCCAGCATCTGGAAGGATGTATGGCTCAGTTTCTGTGTATAATTCCCCTCCTCTTTGAATCTCATTATTGAAGCAATCTTACCATGTTATTTCTTGCCTGTTACACAACAGTTCTGGATGCTAGGTTTACACCAGGGTGTTCTGGGATGAAATGGGGACAACAGCAATTAGACCATTCAAAGCCCTCTTCTCTAATTTATTAGCTTCCATTTTTATGTCTGGTTTTGACAAATAGCAGCATTTCTTATAGCCTTTTTGTAACTGGATCCTAAGAGCAAACTGAACCAACTCTGCACTGGTGGTTGGACGGGTTGGGAATTTAGAATGGCTGTAGATGTGTGTCATATTAACATAAAGACTTTTAGCTATGTAAAAGCAGTGTCTTTCCCTACTAAAATTCAGTGCCTTCTGTTCCTTTATTTTCATACACATATATTGCAACCCTTGCCTATCCACACTTTTTTTTTCTTCAGGCAGAAGCATGAGGGTTCTTGGCCTGGAAGCCCTGAATTCTGAATTTAGTCCTTCCTAAAGGGAGGGCTACATTAAAAAATGCAGAAGGATGAACAGAAGGGAAGAAAGAATCATCCTGGCAAATGCATTTCTCTGATTTCTCCCTGAGCCACTAAAAATTAATTTATCAGAGTGGGAAAAAAATTGTCTATACAACTGTCAAAACTATTTCCTGAATTAACCCTGTCTTCACACAAAGAGCCATCACACTGGCTTTGTCTTGGCTTGTAGAACATCTATAGTTTCCCAGCTTTTGGCTTTTTTCTCAATTTATCCCAGAACTGCAACTTTTTCACTGTGCAAATGACCTTTGAAAATTCAGCTGCACTGGTAAGGCGTGAATTGATAATTGGTGAATTTGTAAACCCTGGTCATGGAGGTGACAATGGACACTGACTGCTGGAATTACTGGTCTTACACAGAAGATTACACAGTCCTCCCTTGCTTCATGTCAGAACAATTATGTCCCTGTAATTCTCATAGTACAAAGCCAATTTTTTAATCTTTTTTTTTCTGAGAAAGAATTAAACAAGCAAAGAAAAAAAAAAGCCACAAACAAAAGTCACAAAAAACATGTACCAAAACTGAAATTTCTAGTCCCACCTTGATGCAAATCTGTCACATTACAACAATGATTAATTTTTTCTTGCAGTGTGTTATCATTTTACTTTTGTTGTCTTTACTCCTCACTAGTGTTGCTGCTATAATATAACAGCATACATATCTATGAACTCTTGTCTTGAGCGACATTTACCAAAATATTCTCAAACACAATTTTGTAAGACTTGAAGTTAACTTCAGAACTTTTTTATATTCTTTAAGGTAAGAAATTGGGTATGAAATTTTTCAATCTATTTTCAGGAATTTTGAAAACATGCAAAAGGCTGTTCTCCTTTAATTAATTTAATTTAATTTTTCTCCTTTTACTGCTTTGTGTTTTTAGACACAGTGCTGCAAAATGCTGTTTGATTTCCTGTGAAGACCAGTAACTTTCCCTTGTTACAGGTCTGCAAGTAGATTAATCTTCTGTATAACCCTTCTTCTAGATTACAGCTCTTTTCAGCAAAGGCAATGGATGTTTTACTTTAACTGAGGTCTTGGATATGCAGTGAGGATCAAAATGTGTAGCAATGCTTTACCAGGCTTCTGCTTCAAAAAGTATTCTCCTAATCATTGACTATACAGTGATCAACTTGATTTAAATCATTTTAGATCTTAAATTTATATTTTGACTTTCAATCAAGCAAAAATAAATTAAATTCTTCGGGAAAAAATATAAGTTAGCATTTATTTTATAACACTGAAATATGCGAAATTAATTGTACTTTCCTTTCCTTTCTGAAAAATTCTTTCCATATTAAATTGATATTTTACTTTAAAACACATCTTAAAGCATTTAAGGCATTATAACAGAAACCAAATATTCAGTTGCATCAAAGAAAAAGATCTACTTGGTCCTGCAAAGCCAAATAGCAATACCATTATTTCCCATTTTGCATTTGTTTCAATCAAAAAATGTCACTATTGAATTTCACATGGAAAGAAATTCACTTATAGTGTTTGATACACACAAAGTACTCAACTGGCTATGGCCACAGGTTTCTGAACATACAGTGAATGGGTTTTTGTTGAAACAAAAAAAAAAATCATTAAATGTGCACTGTCACTGTTGCATTGAATTCTGTGGTTGCTTTTGGCCTGTGGACTTCATGCACTCTAAGCCCTTGTCATATCAAATCTGACTTTCTCAAAGTCCATTGCAGGCAAACTCATGTTCCTGATGATTTGGATGGAAAGCAACTGCTGAGTATTTGAACATGAGCTGCAGTTAGCACGAAGAGCACTGCAGCGAGTCAAATTCCTGACGTTATATCAAAGAGCAAACTCACACTCAGCAAACTCTGGGAAATCCCTAAAATCTCTCAGTGCTTTCTTTTTCCTCGCAAGGCACTCAGCATCACAACTCTCCATTCTGGCAGGGCTGCCTAGTCAGGCTTGGGTAGCGCAGCCCCAGGCACTGCTCCCACCCCAGCCCGAGAGGATCCTCACCAGGCAGGGAATCTCCACCTGGCAGGGCTCAGAAAGCACCCACAGACCTTCTTGGGATAAAAACAGCTTTTCCCTGGAATACAGCAACAGCCACAGCTTAATGAGTCTAAATAGACAAAGGTTCAACTGCTTTATCCGACTGAGGATTTTGCAGTCCTGGAGAATGGTCTAATTACTGAGCTGTGCTGGGCATGGACATTTTCCTATCATTATCCCAAAAGTGTGCCAGGACATGTTTTTCCATTTATATGCATAGGAAGCGAAAATAAAAATATTTCTCATAAAGAAGAGAAAACATATGAATAAAGCCCATTTTATCACTAGGGTAAAAAGTCCATAAGCTCTCATAGAATGTTTTACCTAAAAATATCATCTGAGAGTAAAAAGAGGTCATGTGGATGCTCAGGAAACTTATAACTTTATAGGGTGGGATAGGATATCTGATTTATAGGAACATAGCAGAAGTCATGGGGAAAAAAATTAATAAATTGAAATTAAAATGAAAACACACCAACCTTACATTATGTTTGTAAAAGCAAGCTGAGTTTTGTTTAAGACCTGGAGACTTTCACCAGAGTATTTCACCTAAGAAGGAAATAAAACATGAAAACTTAGCAGCAAAAATAAGAGCTAGAAAACATAGATATGCCTACAGAAGAAGAACTGAAATAATAAAGAAAAGCTGAAAGACCTTTCTCAGGAATGAAGGAAATAAATCAAAAATAATTAAGACCCTTGCTTGGGGCTAGATAGTATAAATCAAAAAAGCCTTAAGTTGTAAAGAAAATTTAATTTAATTTAAAAAATCTTTCCTTGTGCCAAAGATTTATCATTTTTAATGCCCAGTGGGGCCAGAATAGTTCTCTTTCCCCTTAACCCTAAAGAGATGCACTTCTGTTTTTGTTGATAAGTCAAGGTGACTTGTATGTAACTAAGCCTTCTGAATTTTTTTAATCTTATTTTTCTTTCATCTTTAGAAAAACAAAAAAGTATTTTAATATCTCAATATCTTGCATTTGATTGGTTACCGTGAAAAATAATGAGCCTTGAAAAAGAGAAATTTGAAGTTTGTTATTCCAAGATATTTTTAGTTGTCCATCATGACTATCGCCTCACTTTACATCACTTCGTTTTAAATGATTTTACATATCTGAGTCTAGCAATAGGGCAGCACTACCAGCTGATAAGTACAATTCTGTAATTGTTACATACTCAGTGGCTAATGCTGCAAATCAGACTAATTTGAGACCAAAACTCTTATTATTATCCTTCAAGGAAATCTCATGGGAGTGCACAAGGCAGAGTTTCAGTCAAATCAATAGTGCAGCCATGATGAGGGATGTGGCTGGGAAATGCAATCGGAAAAACACCCAAGACCATGAACAGAAATTTGATTAGTGAAATCTGCAATTTGATATTTGAGCTTCAAATGGCCATCTCTAGCTAATGAGTCACAAATGAAAAATCACGCCAAGGTGCAAAAGAGGAGCCAGGACAGAGCAGTGTAAGGCAGCAATAGCATGGGAGAGGGCAGAAATAAGGTTTTCCTGCTTTAATTTCTGTAAGCAGTGCCATCACTGCAAGAAAACTGTGAAAGAAGTCAGCAAATAACAGCTATGGAATAAGGAGATAGAGCTTTAGTACAAAGGAGAAGGCAGGCACAGAGGGACAGGGGAACCATGAGGTGTATGTGTCAGAGATGAGATGGGTCTGGTTATCCAAGGCATGATCAGCCAGCTGAGAAAGGCAGAAAAGCTGAAGCCAGTGAGAAAGGACTTGATTGTTCTTTATGATTAAGTACTTGAATTATAAGACTGTTCAGTGGGAGAAAACAATGAACAATTCAATGTGTCTGGCTCAGAATAACTTCTGTGATCCCTGGACACTGTCATATCACCCCCATTGTCAGGCAACTCCAGTGGCTGCTCATTAATTTCAGAACACAGTGCAAAAGGAACTTCTTGATTATAAAACTCTCCATGAGCTTGCTTCAGTCTCTCTCTACTTCCTCTGCACATCTAGCACTGGCTCACTCTTTTTCCCTCCAGACAACACTGCTGGTGTGATTAAAAGCTCTTGTTTCTACTGTGCCACAACATTGCTTACTTTCCTGGTTTGCCAGTAGCTGTATGAACACAGATTATTAATAGAGCTTGTGCTGTCAGAGCAGGAAAACAAACCACTACTGAGAAACTGTAATGCACTGGATTTTGAGCAAAGAACAATTCATGCCTGAAGAAGCATTTTTGGTCCTGCAGCTGGATATGCAATGTTTAGCAAATGTAGAAGTTTGTGGTCATGATGTAGCTGCTATTGTGCATGATGTCAAGTGATATTCCAATTCACTTCTTGTCTCTAACCGGTGAAACAATATGATAGATTGGGTACTAATACCTGTGAATTAGCTTGGGGTAAACTTAGTGTGCCAGAAAGCAGGAATATCTAAAGTAGGCCTTCAAAAACACTTGAGGAGGAGCCAGTCTTTAATTTGTGAAAGACTTTCACATTCCTATTATTTCCATTGCATATCTGATGCTTGATACAAATCTGATTATCTGTCACACCTTTTTATGCACATTGTTCAGGCTATCTGGTGTCCATATTTAAGCCCTTAGTTTGGCTTTTGACACTGCTTTTGGGCCAATATATGGACTGATTTTTGGGACTAATTTCTTGTTGTTGTTGCTAGTAAAAAATAGGATAAAGATGCAAACAGAAACAGAGCATCATAGAAATAAGAGTTTGCTTTCAGAATACCAATGCCATTAAAGGCAGCTAACCCCAATTACACATTCTTCTTACAGCCACAAGGAGCCCTGGTTTAAAAAGATTCCAAAGGAATGAAAATTAATTAATGAGATTAGCTTTTTTGTATCACGTCATGAGGAGTCAAGTGCCAGCACCTGCCCAAGGTATCTATCACTAAATATAGTCCTTCCCTAATGAATACAGAAGAACAGAATTTGGACATCCTGTTCTACTTTTAAAATGCTTTACTGCAGCCTTTGTATGTCATTCTTTGGTTATGAGTCCTGACAACATCCATACCCAACTAATCCAGGCTTCTGCCCAGCCCAGAACTCTTGGAGCCCTACAGCATTCAGACTTGGAACAACCAATCAAAATACACTTCTACACTCTATGAGTGCACAAAGACTGAAGATTAAAAATGATAGAATATGTGACAGTTTATGCTTTCCTACTTCTGCAAAAGCACAGGAGTGGGGTTATTACACTGTCTCTGATGCATAAAGTAAAATTATTTTATTTCCGTTTACATTCTGCCTAAGATCATCAAAGAGTTGTGATCCAAAATGAAGAGTTGATCCAAAATAACTTTTTTCCACTCTCTAACACTGATATGGAGAAATACAAGCAGCATCTCAGACAAATGTAAGACCTGGAGAGGCAATATCTCAGCCAGAACTTTCCATGTGATAGAAGGAAATGACTGAATCAAATCTTAATTCTCCCACCCACACAGATGAAGCCTAGCTGCTAGTTTAAATGCTGAGGTGACGTGATGGAATGGCTGTTGGCATGTCGTGGAGAGCTGTCCCTTTGAGAGGTGCTTAAAAACCAGCCAGACCAAGCTGCTCTATCAGCACTGACTCATGTGAGGAATGACTTGGAAGGTAGGTGCTGGATGAAGCAAACACCTCCCATCTAACTTGGTCCTGAGGAGGTTCCCAACCAAACCTGATATGGAAGACTTGGGTTGTAATTGCCTGTGGTGTGTCATTAAGGCAGCCTTTCAATGCAATGTTCCCTTTGAGTAGAGCTACCATTTTCTGCCAGACAGGTTTTTGACAAGAAATGAATTTATATTCAGAGGTGAGACAAAATATGTAAGGAAGTAATCTGAAAGACCCTACTGAAATCACAGGGTTGGGAGACATTTTTCCTGAAAAATATAGATGTGTCCTAACAAAATCTGTTGACAGAATGAAGCAGAGAGGTATTATGAACAGAAGATAGACTGTACAGAAAGAACATAAGCATCACCTTAAAGCTGAAATAAAAATGGGGTGAAAGGTATAGAATATGAGAATGGACTAGTACAGAAAGAGTCAGAATGCAAGGGCTCACACTGGGAGAATAAAATAATGTTGATTTCTGCAATGAGCCTGGAGATAATGGACTGTGATGACTGAATAAAATAAATTGGTCCTTGTTTTGATCTCATTATGTGTATAATTCATCAATGCAGTGCCTGTAAAAAGTGAAGGTTTAAAATGCAGCCATCAAGCTGTTTTCAAGTTAGCTCAGGAAATCTTCAGCCTATTGTGCAGAAAGCCAGTAAGAGTTCAGTGAACACTGTGCAGAGCCATTACCACAAAAGAGGGATTCAGATTGGAATTGGTACAGACACATAAGAATGATTAAGGACTCTATGGCCTGTCTTACTAAGGCACGCCAGGAGACTGGGTTTGTCCAGCAGCCCAAAATGTACAACAAAAGGGAGAAGACTGATTTGTCTTTATGCATCAAGAAGAGAATGTCAAGCACTAACATTAAAGACAAGGACAGTGCTGAAACAAGGACAAATGGAGATAAAATCCTGTGCATACACATATAACTCAGAAAAAAGTTTTTAACCTACAAAGCAGCTGGGGGATCAAAGAGTAAGACATCAAAAGAAAGTGCTTGGCATGTTTTCAGAAGGATTCTCCTGTCCCTAATACAGAATCACATAATTGATGACGCTGGTATTTTGCACCATTCCCACCTTCATGCTAAACCTCATGGGACAGCTTCTGGTATCTTTGCTTGTGTTTGACAATTGATCAGTCTTTCTTCTGTTACAAATTTTGCTGCACTGTTCCCTGTCTGACTGAAAAAGCCCCGAGTCCTCCTGTTCGATCTGTTTGTGTCACAGGACCCGGGCAGAAAGAGAGCTGCAACTTCCTCCCAGGGTTACAGTACACTCCACACAACTGCCTCAAGGAAATAATAGGTGAAAGCAAGGCACTACCATAAGTGAACAAAAGGGGTTGATCCCATAAGACTCTTAATAGAGACAGATAGGTAAGTTCAAGCCATCACTGAAGACAGACTTTAAAAGGAAGAAATCAGAAGGTATTCAGTGCACCTATGAATAGAGGACTAAGATTATTTTTTTCAAGCTGAGAGTCAGGGACACAGTAAAATGTTAGAGTGTATCAAATGACTGGCATCTGATGGTAAGGGCAAAAGTTTTAGCCATTCATTGATTTTGTGAAATAACCAGATATGTCTCGTCTCTACCCAGAAATAGCTCAAATATATTCAACATGCAATTTATGTACTGAACTATGTATATATAGATATATATACACACACACATACTATCTAGATATATGCTATTTACTTATAACTAAAGGAAGATAAAATATAAATACTCATGTACAAAATGAAAATAAAAAAGGCAAATAGAAATATACAGGCCAGGTGCCCACTGTTATTTATACACATCCAGTGAATTTGCAGTTTTATAAGGTTTTTATTTCTGTTCTGCACCAAAACATTAGTAACACGTAGTAAAATGTGTTCATTATTTATTATTGACAAACAAATTATGCACATGCTCCCCTAGAGTGAGAAAACTGGAGATAAACAATCTGCAAAGAAAGAGGAAACATAGGAAAATCTAGGCAAACAAGGAAGGAATCCTTTAACAATTGGAAAAACATACTGATACAAGATAAACAGCCACCCGGGAGTTAGCCAGATGATTTGGAGATAAATTAAATAGCTTCCCAAGAGAGATCAAGTGTTGGTACATATTCGTCAATAACCATTCAGCAGTGATAAGGAACTCTCCACGGCCATCTGGAAATGGCTCTAGCCAGCCTGGCCTGATTGATTTTATTAGCTGCACAATCTCATTTCTGTTTGATTGCTTTGTATCTGTATATGCATTAGGGGAGAAAACATTTGCAGTTTTCTCAAGTCTGCTGTTTGCTCCTCTGGACTATGCTCCTCTCCATTTTCAAAGTCAATACAATTTTTCTTCCCTCTAAGATAAGGTCTATTTTGCTCTGCTGTTCATACAGAGATTTCAAAGTAGTATCCTCCTGAAAAAGGGTGGAGGGGAAAAAGAGCAGGATTTCACATTTACCCTGAGGATATAAAGCAGAAAGAAAAGGTTCGTGTGTGGTGATGGAAAGGCCTTCCCCAGTGCAGTCCTGGGTGATCCTAGCTGTTAACACTTGCACTGCAGAATCTACACCTATTTCTCACACCAAGGAATGCCTTACCCCCGGTAATATTTGAAGTTTCTGTTCACAGCCATGGAGAATAGGATTTGGCATTTCATGAAAGATGCAATATAAAAGTCCCTCTGTCAAATATCAGGGAAAATCACCCGATGCTTTAATGCATCTGAAAAGGAGAAGTTTCACAATACCCCTCCATCTAATTAGGCCTCTAACATTTTATAAATCTGTTCTCCTTGTACACTCCTTCAGTGATTGCAATCTTAATTCCAAAACACATTTGAATCACTTTGGAGTATTTTCAATAGAATCCCTGCTCTCACAGCAATAAGCTATGAAATGTACATTTGAATTTACTGGTTAGAGCTATCAGTCCTGCTCAAGAGGGAAGGAGCAAAGAAAAAAACAGATGAATAGTTTGGGTAATATTTTTTATTATATTAGTTCACTAAAGCAGATGTAGTAGGAGTGATCAGTGGGGATATACACAAATTGAAACAAGCTGTAAAGTTACAAAAGTATACAGCATGGATGACACATTTACATTTTTAAGAAATTAATATTTGGCACAAATATGCTCAGGAGGGCTCTTTAAAATATGGCAGTGCTTTTTTGCTAGATGAACAACTATTATTCTATGTATAAGACAAAAGTAGTGGCAGTTATAGGAGGTTTTTTCCTATATTCATTAAAATAGCTATAAAAATTAATGTAAAAATGTCATTATAAAGCGTCCTGTACAGGAAAAGTAGAAGAACTGAGAATACAGGAGGTAGAGGCAGACATACAATTGATAGCTTTTTTTGTAACTATGCTTACAGAACCCTCACTGCTGTGATAGCTACGGGCATCTGAGTGCCAGATATTTGAAAAGCAATCTTTATGAAACTGAGATGACAGTCAGTAATGCTGATATTCAAAGAGTATATAGTCCATTTTCAAGCAGTTTGGGTATTCAGACAAATACCTGAAGGCCGAATGTTTAGTCTTTTGAGGAATTACGCCGTCTGTGTAGCTCTCTTGGTCACTTTCTTTGGAAAGTTTTGGTCTTAGTGGTTTATTTTCGGGTCCAGATTCATGCCTGAATCTGTGGCTTCCTCCAGCTTTCCAGGTTTTGTCTGAAGGGGCATGAGAAACCTGAGGCTGGGAGGGAGGGAGGGAGGGAGGGAGGGAGGGAGGATGCAGAGGGAAGCCAGGATGGCAGCTCCTGTGCCTGGGCTGTCCTGCAGTGGGGTCTGTGCAGCCCAGCAACCCCAGCCACGCACCGAGAGCTTCCCCCAGCCCTGCCCATGCAGGGGAGTGGGGCATAAGGCAGCTCCGCCTCTCAAAAAAACAGGCAACTTTAAATTAGGAGTCAGCCCTTAACCACCCTAGTGGGACAGAACTATTAATGTTGTCTAAGAGCCTGATCCAATTTCCACCGGCATAAAAGCCAGCTTATGGGTATGCTTAGCTACAAGCCTTAAATCAGATATAAATAAGCTTAATTATGGGCCCTGCATCAGTAATGAGCATGCTTAACTATTTTATTTGTGTTCAGCCTTGTTATCTCTAGGGTAATTTTAAATTTTCTTGGCCTGCGGTCAAAAATATTGTTGGTGTAACTTTGTATTTTTGTTCCTGTTTCTATTATTAAAAAGAGCAATGATGAACATATATATCTTCCAGGAGAGCATAAAGAATTCCAATGTGTTATGTTGGTCTGTTATGATTAATTAGCACTTACATGTCATTTTAATAACTTTATCTTAAACATCAGCTGTTAAACATGTTGTAAAGCGATTTTCATTCCAGAAAACTTTGTGTAATATTTCAAATTTCAGACTTAAAAAAAGTATTTAAATTACTACTACTTTGGACAGTACAGCTACATTAATTAACCATACCCATCCATAATCAAACATATTCATGTTTTCATGGTGAAAAGGCAATTTCTTCCGTCTGCAGACAGACCTTTTTATTTGGATATAATATGTCTGGCATTTATTTAAATCACAGAAAATGGTCAGTAGGCTGGCTCAATTCTTCCCAGGGACAGTGAAGACTTGTAAATTTTAAAGTGGTAACTCGATCTTCTTCACATGAAACAGCTACAAATTTCACTTTTCAATCAAAGTAACAGTGACTTCTATCTTCTCCACAATTGTTTTTCCAACATTTTATTTCCTTCTTTGATTAAATTTTCAGTCATTGTCCCTAAAATCTCTCAATGCTGATCACTTTCAAAGAACTTTATAAGACTATTTGAAACAAACTACAATTTTAAGCACAATTCATAAATTTAATTCATAAATATTTTTCTTCCACTTTCACATTACTTTTAAGAAGTAAGGATGTGCAAAAAACTCAAGATACTGGCAGAAAGATGGGAGAAGAGCTTGACTAGCATCACAAATAAACCACTTTGTTGCACATAAAATGACGATTTCAGCTCTGAAATTGTTAGCAAAAGAAAAATATTTACTGTGCACAATAGAAATAATTTCTTGATAAATATATTTCAATTTATTTATCCACATCTGCTTTAGTGTCTACAGTCCTAAACAAAATTCCCTGTGTGATGTACACAGCCTGTTTTGGGGGATATTTTGTGGTGAATTCAGCATCTTTCTCTCTTTTGCTGAGTTTTCTTAGTCCTTTTATGCAAGTTAAAATTAAGATTATTTTTAGGTTAAGATTATTTTTTCTCAAGTAACTCACTGCAGAAAAGCTATGTCTAAAGCTTGTGCTATTTGCTGGCTATTGGGGGCTTGACAGATGGGCTGACCGACACTCCAGGACTATCAGAAACATGAAGGTAACTGACTGACTGAATTAGTTTCTTGTTTCACAAAATCTTCAAAAGGTGATCTCTTTATGTTTGTGGTGAAATAGATTAAATGCAATGGTTTTCACTGAAGTAGAAACATGGGCGCTACCCATTTTCAGATAAAAGGACAATTCTTTGACAATGATAAAGAAAGCCACCAGTATTCAATGGTACATGTAGAGAGAGTACGCTGATTTTGTTCATTTTAGCATTCTCATTACAAAGGAAACTGCCCCAGAAAAAGGCCACCACCAAACTTTGGAGCCAATATTCTCAGTAAATGTTGCTGCCTGCTATTTGGCCTACAGAGGCAACACAGATATGTTAATTATTCTGAGAACCATCTGCATGTTGTTTAGAAGTCCTTTAGATCCAAAGCAGCTATACCAGCATTAATCTGAAAAAATATTTAAACATGCCTCACTTAAGACCATAGGTTAAAAAAAGATCTTCAAACATAAAGAGACAGGGTAGCTACAGGGATGCACAGTAATTTATTTTGCCCAGAAATCAGTAAGCATCTAGAAAGATTTCAGCCCAACAGACATAACCCCCTTTGTCAAAGCTGTTAATGCAGCTAAAATGGTACCTTAGGAACCACTTTTCTGTTTTCATAAGGGGTAAGGAGACACAAGGCTCCTAATCTCAGCATGCACTAAACCACTTGGAAAACGCTTTCTGTGCATGCCTTCCCTGCAGTCCCTTGGCTTACACAGGTGACACAGAGCATCTGCACACTGGCATTGACAGCCACCACCAACCTGACAGGCTGACAAACTTCTGTCCTGCAGCAGCCCTGTCCAGGGTTTTCCATTTATCATATCTTCATTTATATTGCTGCTCATGCAAAGTAGATTAATGCTTGGCTCCAATTATAATGTAGTTTCACCTTTGGTTGAAGCACAGATTTTCTCCTTGTCTTATTTAGGGCTGGTGAAATTTCTGGTTGTGACAAATTTTTCTCCTGGGATAAGTGGCTTCCCAGATTCTCTTGGCCATTGCTAAACAGGGAGTGTTTAATCTCTCATGGCATCTAAAGCTTACATATTTCTAATAATCTCCAAAGAAACCTGAAAAGAACCCACCAAGTTTGCCAATTTTTTTGCACATGCAGCCATGATTTTCCATTTGAAAGAATGGAAATATGCCTACTAGCTGGACAGGGAAATCACCTAACTTACTAAGTTAGCAAGGCTAACCTACTCCCTACCTGTTGCTGGTAACTAAGTCCCATGGGGGTGTTTACCCTGCCTATAGAGCAGAATTACCATACTTTATAAAGCAGTATTTCAGAGGTTGTACAAACTTCTCTGGACCACAGATCTCGTGATGTTTAGGATCACTATAAATCCTTCAAAAAAGATATTACTGTTTCACATTCTCTTGGTTTTGTTAGGAGAACTTGCTCATCAGTGCTCATCAATATAAAGTTCCTCAATTAACATGTCCCTTTTTCACCTATTATCTGAAGTCCTTGCAAGCTGTATCTTTGCAAAGCAAAAAATAATATTCAATATATTTATTTTGCATTCCTATTTACTTGTAGAGAACCTGAAACAGTTTCCTAATTGTAAAAGGAATCCAATAAGAAAGGAATTTTTCTTCACAAACTTCAACTCCCTTTTATCCAGCATTAAAATCAAAAGTTCTTTTTCTTCTCAGAACCACAGTACAATCTTCACTAACTGACTAGAATCTCTTGCAAGTCTTGTCTCCTTGTCCTAACCCTCAGAGATGCACACATTCAGGTCTGAGAACCCTTCTGAAAAAGCACTCAGAAGTGTGCTGCAAGTGCTTTTGTTTTTTCCAGCTGCAGGTGCTGGCATTCAGGATGGAACCATTTCCACTTCATCTGCTGCTCTGCATTACAGCAAACCTTGTAATTTCTTATCACTATCCTTAAAGCAGTCTCTCTTCTCATCCATCCTCTTTCATATAACCATGCCAGAATCCAAAATTTCAATCAAGAAGGAGAGTTCTTAAAGGCTAAAGACACTAATGTCATTCCTGTCAGTGCTTATTATCACTTCTAGGTGTTTCAGTAACTAGGTTTCTTTGATTACAGAAATGAGTGAAGTCAGTGTTAAGATCTTATACTGTAACTGAAAAGACAGTGAATTATTATGTTCATGTAAGGCAATTATTATAAAGGGTCATGTTTGAGATAGGTCTTCCATCTGCATGATGTACGGAGAATGATCAATGAGAAAATATGCAGGTCTTAATGGAAAGTATGATTGCTATGCTTTCTACACAACTTAACTTTCACCCCTGCTGACTCTGACAGTCACAAAGATCAAATCTTTTCAAATTTCTTTCACTGCAGTGTCGGAAAAGCCTAATTTATGTTTTGAATCTCTGCGAAATTGTTCATTATGCAAATCCTATTTTGTGAAATAGATGTGAGAGTGACAGAACTGATTGAGGCTGAAAGGCAAAAGAGGCTATAAGTTATGAGAGGTAATGCACCAGAGTGAAAAGAAGAATATTTCTATTCAGGTGCTCCTGGAAAATATTTAAAAGTCCAAGTTCATGTTTTTGTTTCTCAGCTTTGTGCCTTACTCATCAGAAAATAATGTAGCATACAAAACCCTTTTATACTAAAGACAGCTATTTAAACCCCTTTCAGCTGTAGGGAGATACTAAAATCTACTGTCTACAGTGCCTCTGCTCAGCTTAATAACATATGACTGTACTGCAGCATGGCTACTTCATAATTCTTCCTTGGATCACCTCTTGTCAGTCAATTTGCTCCAAATGCTAGTGAAAATTTGCTGATACAAGGGCTGCCTTCAGCCCCTTAATCAGATAAAGCTGCTATTAACAAAAGATGGCAGCATGGCTCATTTTATTGCAAGGCTCCTACTACATGTGTTCATATTTCCTCGAGTATGGCAACCATTGACCTTGGCAGTGTGGATTGATTCATCCAGTTCAAGGATCACTTAGCTTCTCTTCTGAGTGATGGTTGCTTGGCTAACTGCAGCCTTTTTCATTTCCTGTTGATTTAATAGTGTTTCTTATTTTATAGATTATCATAGCATTGAATTATAAGTTTGGATCCTAATTCAATTTCAGCCTCTCTCAAAGCCCTTTCCAGAACACTGTTAATCAGGGGAAAGCTTTGGTCTCTGGTTTATTTCCCAGCATGCCATAAATACAAGTATTAAAGAAAACATGCATACTCACATTAGAGGGAAAGAGAAGTCACATATAATATAAAATAGTAAGCTTCTCACTAATTTTGATTTGTTCTTTTAAGGAAAAGACCTTTGGCTTTTAGAAATTTTATGTGCCTAACTATAAATTTTTAATATATACCATAATCCAAAGCCAAAATTGAAAATTTGACATGAAGTAAATTTTATAAAATATTTTAATGGATATGGTTATGAGAACAGAATCAGGAAATGAGAGACAAATACTAATTCATGGTATATTTTCCAAATTATTTTCACCATTATATAGTCTGGGTTTTGTGGGGGTTTTTCCTGTGATTATTTTATGACATAACAAGAGTTAAAAATTAGCATCAGGGAAACATCCTCAAAACTGATAAATACTTTAAATACACAGAGGACTATTTTCCTAAGGCATAACAATCTAATTTCAAGCATAAACTCTAATAACGTGACAAGCACAGGAAAATTGGTAGGATAATAGAAAAAGCTCATGCAGTTACTCAGTTAAGAATCTGCCTGTACCAATATGCTAGGATGAATATTAACTTCTTATCGGTTTTCTGAGTTCTGAATACAGTTTTGGCTGATACAAAAAAAAAATTAAAAAAAAAAAAGAAAACAAAACAGGATGTAACTAAAATGCCACTATTATTCTTTTATAAGTAAATATATGCAATAGCTTTCAGTGCAAGGTAGCTTGATCTACATGGAAGTGAACCAATGTGCAAATGAGATGGTTCAGGCACTCACTGCAGAGTAGCTGCAGCAGCATGCAGCTCCTTACAGGTTAATTTATTCCGTTTCTTGGCACAGAATGCAAAGGGCACTTGGCACAGAGGGCTCTGCAGCACGGTGACCTCCAAAGGGCAGGGCATCACCACAGCACACACAGACCTGCTCGGGCTGTGAGCCTCCCTCTGCAGCCACCGAGGGCTTTCTGAGGCCACACAGATCACCTTCACTTGTGTGCAACAGAATGAGGTCTGCCACTTGTACCACCAGAACCCTGGCTGAGCACACTGCAGCCGCTTTTGGAAACAAGGGTGCAATTCTTTCTCTGTGGTCTATCATTTCTGACCTGACACAGGAGGCACATTTCAACCTCTTGGCTACCGTGAGTGATATTTAAGTTTCAAAGTTTGCTTTGGCTGACCCTCTCAGTCAAAGGCATAACTCTGCTCTGCTAATCAAGCTTTTGGAAAGCTTGCCAGTTCCATACTTCAGTGATTCCTAGCCCTTGCCTTTTGTTCCACTGGGCTTCCATGATTTCTTTTTTTTTTTTTTTCTGATACACTCAGCTTACCAGTTCTCTCAAAACAGCCATTTTACAGATTTCTGTCCTTTATCGGTCATCCCATCCATCTGTCTTCCTCTAGTAATTTTCAGGCTACAGGACTGAAACATTTCCTAGCATGTCATTTCTCCCTGGAGCCTCTCTAGGCTACTCCATAAAACTGTCTCACATCGGTGTCCCCAGCCTCATGCCACGCATCAGTGGCCTTAGGCTCATTGCTCTGCATCACTGCCCTTCTTGCCCATACTCATGGATATTGGCCCATGTTTTAATTAGGATAAAACTGAAACCAAACAAGAAATACATTAAGTAAAAATGTAAATTATGTTCAGTAAGTTGCAGGTGCTATCATTTTATCTTAATAAGCATTTGGTATATAAAGGACCTTACAAAGCATAAACAATTCAGCTTCAAAAATTCTTGTGGGATTTATTAACTTTTGACAACAGCTTAATTTTGGACCTAAAGAGAACAGACATCCTGTCATCCAAGACTGCTTTCCCAAGCCAATAATACACTCCTGTTTTGAATGATAACCGAGTGTCATAACAGTGTTTTTCAACACCTCCTTTCCTGTTCACAATAAAATATGAACAACTAAAGTGAGAAATACACAAGGATGCTTTCCCATTCTCTCACGCTGAATGAAATTATTAAGGTACTATGAGACAAAACCATAACTAAAATTGTTGTGATACTGTCTAGCAAGGGAAAGGCAAAAAGCTGCAAGGTTGTCCTAAAGTGAAAATATCCCCAGGAAAAAATAATTAGACTTGTTACCCTGGAAACTCAAGGTAGGTTATACATGTTAAGCCATGTTTCAGTGCTGTTGGGTAGTTAAATTCCTATCAATACTTATGTATGAGCCAAATAGTTCCCAAACTTTACATCATTTTCACATTGGTGCTATTTACTTCAGCAAAATGCCAAATGTGCTATCTTTTTATTTGTTTTGTAGGAGCTTTATAAAGCAGTATATTAGGCACTTACATGGTCTATTTTTGTTCCATAGATGAGGGAGGAAAATTTTGTGAAGTGCAGGTCAAGCACTTAGACATTATGTCAGTCAAAGTTGTGGTAGTTGTCTTAATCTCCTTATTCTTACAGATATAAAATAGAAGTAATTTCTATAGTTGTTTCATTAATAACTCTAGAGTAAAATCCATGAAAGGGAAAAGAAACATCTCTAATATTAAAGCAATAATTTACATTTTTGAATGTTTTCAATATTTAAAATATTTAGCTAACTGAAAGCAAGAACAATCAGAAGCTAAGAAGAATTATTATATTTAGTCAGGTCCTATGCACAAATATTACCTGAGTTGTAATAGTGCTGCAGCTACCCAGCCCATTAATGTGAACAGGACTTCAATCAAATCAACACAAGTCATGGACTGCTGTCTTAATAAATTTGCAGTCTACTTATCCCATTTCACAATCTCCATCTTGCACCCAAATGTACAGACAAGTTAATCAAGAGATCACAGGGAAAGACAGGGAAAGATTCTCTGCTGCAGTGTGAAAGACCATTCTGTCTGCAGAACATGCAGTGCCACACACGAGTGCGGGTAAGGTCAGCCCAGTTACAGTCACCCAAGTAGCAATTTGCAGTCTTGTCAGTCTCTCTGGAGCTAAGCTAACTAATGAGACTTAAAAATAACCACCTAATCTTAAGCCAAAGAGGGAGCAAGTATTCAAATATTTCTGTGCTGTGACTGCATCAGGTTTGAAATGAAAAACATCTGTGGTGCTAGCTCATTATATGCACAAGGTGCTGGAAACAATACTGGTCCTACATGATAAAAGCCAACAGAGTTTTCAGTGTCTCTTTGAGGGGAAGAGGTCGGGAGGAATACAGTAGCAGAGACTACTTTTTAAAGTTTGGGTCATTTTTCTGACACTAATTAGGAAGAAAACTCTTTCATTTCACATCAGCTTCTAGGTCACTTCATTCTGGATATGGCAGTTCAAGTCTGCTTTTAAAGACATAAGACTCTTCAGGGAAAAAAGAAGAAAAATAATGTCATAAAGGGACTTAATTTGTCAAACATGCAGTTCATCTTTTCATCAGCCTTTTGGATTCAGAAAAGCATTGAAATGAGTGACTTAAAAGTTTAAAAATTGAAAGGATGGTGTACAGAAGTTAAGCAAACTAGAATACTTCATTTTTGTAATGTCAGTCATACCACATCTGAAAAAGGTTGTATCTCATCACAGCAAAGAATAACTTTGTCTAACTGAAACACCTACTGTAGGTAAACAAGTCACTTGAAAAGTCAGTCCTCTTATTTTATATTTATTCCAAAACTTTCAGTGAGAACTATATGAAAGATTTTCCCGCCATCCAGTGAATGATAAGGGAAAAAAAGGATGCTTAGCATTGACTTTCTGATGTTGTCCCAGTCTGTAGACTGAGATTTTGACCAGGACCTTGTGGTCAACATACCTAAGATCCTAAAAGTATGAAAATTGAGAGACAAGAAATATAGCTCGCATGGTGCTGGTTTTGGCACAAAATGCCAAAGGTTTCTGTCAAATACTCAATTTTCACCTCGTTTTGTTCTTCTTTACTTTCTACCTCTGACCTCCTTTGATTCTCTTCCTTTCTCACTTCTTTCTCAAATTTCAGTGTTTGCTCTCTGCAGTGAATAACACATTCTTCTCACTTAGTCTTGCATCCTCTTGCCAACTCCAACCCCCTCCCCAATCAGCCTATGTCGAGAAAAAAGTATCTTGCTCTAATGGTGTTTAGTATCATTAGCCAGGCATCATTCATTACTCAAATTCAACCTTATTTTCTGCTTCAGTGATGGTAGTTCTCAATTAATTTAGCATGTTTTAGACAAAATAGATGACACATTAATGTGTCCTTTTTTTTTTTCCTGCCAGAGTAAATGAGCATCTGTCTGAATAGTAATCATAGAGAAAAATGTAATTTAAAAAAAAAACAAAATCTTTGTTGTAAGAAAGACAAACACACAAGACAAAACAAATTGAAACTACCCCATTTTCTTTAAAAATGTGTTATGGAATTTCACACAGATTATTTGCTTTTTAAAGAGGGAAGGAAAGAACAATAAATAGCCTTGAAGTCACTCACAACAGAGCGTAACATTAATATGAGTGTATGACAATCAGATTGGACATCGTGTTTAGATGAAAGCTTCAGGAGATTCCACATCCTTTCTTTGATGCTAATAGAGACACCTAAAGAAAATATAGAAACAAGGAACACATCCAGAGATACTTCCCACTATGTCCTCCCAGCTTTGAGCAGTCTTATTTCCTGGGGTGAATGTGGCTGTCTTGTGTTTTTAGAGTTTTAAATGATTTTCCTTAAACAACTTGGCCTTACTGGAGTTTTAAACAGACATTTATTTGGCATCTGCAGCATCTCGTGTCAGAGTTGCAGCACTTTGCAGCTGGCTATCACTGCAGCTTATCTGTGCACAGTGTGGAGTACTTCCTTATGCTGCTTTGATTCTGCTGTCTAATAATTTCAGTTTATACCCTTCTTTCTCAAATTAGAAAAACACCCAACAATAATTTCTAATATCTATATTGCTCATGATGTATAGATTCCTGTCATACCTAATTTAGTAACTTATTTTCCAGGCTGAGGATCCCTGAATATTTCTCCACAGTATGAAATCCCTCTGCATCTTCATTCATTTCCATCATCTCCCTCCATATTTTTCCAGTTCTATCATTCCAGGAACAGAATGCTTGTAGGTCCAAGATGGGCAGTAATTGCAAAGTAATGCACAGTATTTTCACCATAAAAACATTTTCTATCCCACTCCTTGTAAATGCTACCTTTTGCTTTGTTAAATATCACCCACCAACAAATTGATCTTGCTATAGAATAGAAAAATGAAACAGAAAAAATATCTTTTCAAAGCACACAGCCCTTCTCTAAAACAGTATTTCCACAGATTTCATCTTTGTCTCTGGACACTGAATGCCCTCTGTCATTTTATTGTCTTGGCATGATGAATATACCAGCAGTTCCATAGAGCCTTATGTTGCAATTTATTAGCATTGACACAGTTGGTCACTTTTCTTTTTTTCCAGATTATTTACAAATATGCCAAACATTGTAGGCCTTGACACTTGAACCCTGCCATATCAAGTATCCTTTTTTTTATTAAAAGAATCAACAACACTGAAATAAAATATAAAGACTCATCAAGATATAAATTAAAATAACTTCATTGCTAAATGCATTAGTTACTCTGGAGCAAATGGACCAATATAAATATATACAATGTCCCAGCCATTGTCAAACAAATTGAACTTCATAAGTTCTATGAATAGCCTGATTAGGTAAAACCTAATTTTAGAGGCAGGCTTATGGCAAAGCATGCTTGAGCCATCATTAAAAAGAATCCATCTAGGAAAGAAAAAAAACCAAAATTACCTGCTGTAAGGGCTCTCCACCAAAACAGCTCTGCCACCAGTACCTTCAGAGACAACATCTAGGCTCCAAAAAACCTCAGGTGATTTGGCCTTTTTCTGATAAAACATGGAGTGTGAGTCTAAGGTGGTTTCTAAGGAAACCAAGATAGTAACCATAAAGGTCTTTGTAAATCAAAGTCTGCAGCTGGTCTGAAAATTAGGGTTTGGAGCATAACTGAGTGAGATAGTGAGTGTATGTATTCCTTCATATCTTGTTGATAGTTGTAGTTTCATTTGTCTCTGCTAGTAGAGACTAAGACTGAGAAAGAGACTTGTATATTAAGTACATTTTTGGGGATGTAAAATATTTTCTGTGGACACTTCATTCTCTTCTCAGGATCCGTTTATTCTCTCTTGTACAGTCAATTAGCTTTAAAAGAATCTCTTCTGAGACTTCCCAACCACCTTCTCTGTCTCCAAACACACAAAGTGTGCCAGCTGCTGCAGGAACACCTTGGTCTACAGTCAAGCTCTGAAAAAAGAGAAAGGAACCAAGTTTCAAAAGGAAAATAGGTGAAGACAAGAATCAATTTAATGTTCATGGTGCTGAAGTTCCCAAAGAACAGAAAGATAATTTGTCTGGTAGCTTACAAAGGGAGTTAAAATAATTTCTGCTTCTTTAGGATTACGCATACAGGGAAATTACCTATACAAAGCTAGCAATGGTTAACAATATGAAATGCTGTGCACAGCCCAAGAAAATTTAACCTTAACAGCAACTTTATAACAAAAAAGAGAAAGCTTAGCAGCATTGCCTTCATGTATTTTGCTCAGGGTCAGACTGAAAATAATCCAGGAAGTGGGGGGAAAAAATGGGTGCAAGTAAGCTACTAATTATGTGGGGATTTCCCAAGGTCATTATGTGTTTTTCAGTTTATGCTTTTAGCTAGGTTAAATCTTTTTGCTGTCTGAGAAGACACAAGAATATTTATTAATGATATGTAAGTAAACTGAATTGTTAATATTTACATATGTAACCATTGAAATAAGATAAACTTCTTTTGAGTATATAGTCTTTATTATGAAACTTGTGAGCACTAATCTAGATAACAGACCTCTTACCATGTCCTTTGTAAATCCTTTCAACCGTTATAATTTAAATCTTCTAAAATTTAATTTAAATACCCGGTTTCAATTGTGAAACCTATGTTCATCCAGTTTAATTAGCTGGAAAAATATCAATATTTATTGCTCAGTTTTTACAGTTCAATCAACAGAAATTACAGGTTTGTGTTACCTTATCATTAGAAATCTTTTGCATGTTCCAGTTTTTCACATTTTATTATCCCTGTTATGTAGCCGGACCTCTCATTTTTTGATAGAAAAGGTGAATACTTTTTATTGCATTTACCCATAAATTAGCACATAGGTTATTTTATAAAGCGACAATTGCATAGGGGGTTTTCTGTCTCAGGAGAGGGTGACAGGGTCAGAACAAGCTGGTCATTTGTCTTAGTTTCCATTTTACACAAGTAACAAATGATCTTGGACATAGTTAAAAGCTGGAAGGCCTTGAAGGGATAGGGATATCTCTGACTCTTAAGGTAATCCTAAAAAAGTTGGAGTTTGCACTGTTGCAGAGATGTAGCTGAAATAAACTCCTTGAAAGAGAAACAAAATTTAACTGGCATAGGGCTCAAGTGTGGTTCATAGAGCCTGACAGCAAGAGAAGATGTTTTTCTATTAAAAGTAACTCAACTAAATCACAGCTTGACTGTTCATTTAATGTTGCTATTAAACACAATACCAAGTTGCCATAGCATCCTTTTTTTCTCACCAAGTGAGATTCACAATTTTGAAAAGAGAAAACAGTTAAAAGTAAATATGTAGGTTACATTTTGTTTCAATCTAAAGGTTGAAGATCTCACTAAAAAAATTTCAGCTGACTTGCCTGTTATGATATCAGCTCCTACCTACTTATATTTGATTAAGACAAGGGAATTACCTCGCCCCATCAAACTCTGTATTAGACCCATCCAAAAATACCTCTGTGGATTTTTCATTACAGAGAGATAAATTTTTAAAACTTATATTTCCATTCTTTTTATTACTGTATTAATTCATTTAGATTTAAAATAATAAAGAAGTCCTTTCAGAGGATCTAGATGATCTATTATAACATTCATAATATAAAAATTCAGAAACACATTAAAGCAATACTTTCAAAAATAATTCAATGTGTTTGTTTCAACTCCCTTCTCTTTTACCTCCAAATGTCCTCTTGTCCTTCTTTCTCTCTACTCTGCTTCATGAGGCATTATACTCTGAGTATTTTCAGCCTTTCCAGAGTCCAAATATAAAGTTGTTTTAAAGTGATTTAATTTTATGCTGATAAAGTTCAGTGTTATAAACCATAAGATTTTTTTTCTTTTTGTGAAGATGGAACACAAAGAAAAGCAATCATATTTGGAGGATTTATGTTGTACTACCTGCTTTTAACTTTTGCAAAATAAAAAGGATAAAAAAGTTTCCAAGTGAGAAATAAGTGAGACCTCAGAATATTCTGTTTCCAAATTTCTCCTGTTTCATCATTTTGAAAGATGATTTAGGATCATGGAAAGGAAGAAAGAAAGTCCAAGAAGGAGCACTTTGGCAAAAAAGAAATCTTGTATTATCTGTTACATAAGTATTCGGAACAGTGAGACAGAAAGAGCAGGTTATTGTACCAAACAAAAGTATTCAAGACAGTCATTAATTTAATATACATAGCTCACACTCTTTCTTTCACCTTTTAAAAAACAAGTAATTCCCATATGAAGCAGAGAAAATTAAGAAATTCCAAAATCCTCTTAAAAAAGCAAACAACAAAAACCAAAATCTCACAGTATATTATTTTGTGTGCTTTAAATGGAAACATGATCTTGCAGGTAGTGTACTGGATGATCTTTTCATTCACTCATCCTGACTACATTTTGCTTTTAATCTCTGGTGAGGACATAGAGAAATAATTATCACCTTTTTTTGTTAGAGAACGCTAGATGAATTCCACATTTATACTGTATGAATATCAGTCCCACCCTTTTCTAAAACTGACTCTTCTGGAGCCCTTCCGTGTTTTTTTCTCATTCTAGAAATGCAGACATGTTGTCAAGATTATTATCATATTCAAAGAATTCAGTAAATGTTATTATCATGGTCCTTGTCTCCAAATATCAGGAAATGGCAAACAAGTGTAAAACCAAGTACCATTCTCTACTACTAGTAATATGAAACAAAACAAACAAGAGCTCCTACAAACATATTTTAGTTCCAACAACCACATTTAAAAAAAAAATAAAATAAATACCATCTCTTCCTAATAATAGAGTTTCATCATAAAACATCCCTGTAAAAACTATTTAATTTTCCACTACAGGGAGGGAGGATTTGATCTCTTATTAAACATTTTATGGAAAAGTCTAAAAGTGCTTTCAATTATTTATCTGAATTGAAATCTAGGCCTGGGAAACTGCTGGCATTACACACACACACATAATATTATCAGCCCACTGAGTGCTATTAGGTCATAAAATGCTGCTGTAGCAACATCTCTGTTACAGCTGCTGGTGCTCATGCAACTTTTACTACAGTTATAAAGTCATTTATTACATTTTCTTTATGATGCTAATGCATTGCGGTCTGTTATATTATTGTTCCCACTGTGATAAAGACTGAAATGTATGATAGTGTGGAAAAAAATACAAACCTAATAACATACCCTGCTGCATTAAAAATCTCTTAGATAAGCTTAAGAGACTCATAAAAATATTAACAGGGGATACCAAAAGGGAAATATTTGCCAGGACATTTTCTTTCCTTTATTTTATTGCTCCCCACAGAAATTTTTTTAATTGTGCTTTGTCAAAATATACAAAGGATAATATGAATGTGACTTCTTTTCTTAATTATAATGCCATCATTGTGGAAGGATATAATTTGCAGTATGCTATGAGGAAACACGACTAAATAATATCTAAATAATCACTGAAAAGTAGAAAAGCCATTAAAAATAATCATTCCCTTATACACAGCGGTACATAGCAGTAGATAATTACAATTTGTTCAAATTGTCTACATTTACCTATTCGTTTATCATAATTTTCCTTCAAGAAAATGCTGTTTCTTTTGTGGAACAATCAATTCACCTAATTAACTATTAACCTGGTGCTAAAGCTCATTTAGAGACTCACCCACCAACAGTACAATAATTCAAATAAAAATTCATTACTGTTCAACTAAGGTTATGGTTTGAATATTCTTCTGGATGTGGATTATAGCTAGTGTTCAACAAGTGGAGGAGGAAGAATTTTGATACCTGAAAGGCTGCATAAGGAAGAAAATATCTTATAGGAGGATTCTAACAGTAAAGAATCTTGTATTTAAAAAATCTATTCTTTTTTCTTAACACAATCACAGACTGTTCTGTTCTTAAACACGTGTCCCAGAAATAACACCGTTTCTTCTTAAAATATACATATCAAAAAGAGGTTTGTGACATAGATTTTAAAACTAACTTTCCAACAACTTTTCACAGAATACAAACATCAAAATAATATTTTTAGTTTTGAAATAAACATTATTCTTACAACCCTTGGAAAATGGAGTGGACCTTCCTTTTTTTTTCTGTTATATTTTCTAATGTTTATAAACTTTCAATTTTAATCTACTGTGGCCAAACAATAAACATTTTAAAATCTAGCTCTGAAAATATCTGATCTTGCTATCTTGCATTCTTGACTGTATCAACTGGCAAGAATCAGCAATGGCATTTCACATGTATTGAGATAAAACCACATGGCAACACCCTCTTATTTCTATAAATATCTGGCTGCAAGTCACCTTTTTCAACAAATGCACCCACAGATGCTCTATGTTGTTACAACTTCATCCTTTTACAATGAATCCTATCATTAAAAGTGTCAGACATAGACTATGATGACTCACAGAAGAAAAAAAGGAAAGAGGAATGTTTTTATAACTTATGAAAAAAACATTATAGTGCTAAAGCTAACACATTGAGAATAATCTGGTTCTCTTGAAGATGCAAAATAGGAAAAGCTTCTATAGCAGAAAATCTGTTACAGAAATATTTCAAATTTTTTTTAAATATTTCTGTACTAAGCAAAATAACAGAAGAATATTTTCTGTGTTGTGGAGTACTTAGGCTGTTAAACTGTTAATATATTACCTGAAAGGATGACTTATAAAGAAGTAATAATTTAGCAAGATTCACTCTAGGGTGTAGTCATGACTATAAAGCAGTATTAGAGGATGTTGTGGGAAATAAATAAATCAGCCATCAAAAAGACATCAGCAGGAAGATTCAGTGACTGAAGTAAAAAACCAGAGAATTAAGGAAAAAGTGGCAAGTCAGTAATAATATATCTGAACAAGAAAAGACTTGAAACTTCCTACTGTGATAGTTAGGAAACTGAGCTACTGAGATAATCACTAAAGCTAAAGACAGAGAATCAGCAGTATTTGGAAATTATCTTTAGATATTTTTCTGCTCATTTGATAAAGAAGACTGGAAATATGATGACTAATCTTTTATTTTAAATATGTAATACTAAAGTAAAAGCAGAGCTTCTATTTGCTTCAGGAAGTGAACAAGAAAAAAGGAATGCACATTAGAAGGAAGACAAAAAAGCACATTATGAAAGCTAAAGGCTTAAAACCCATTAACTATTTACATATGATGTGACAGAATATTCTGATATTCATCAGTCAGTTTTTTTAACATAATGGTGTTTATTCAGTGCTAGAAATTATGAGAAGAATGGCTGAAGGTTGTCGCAGAGTGGGAAACTGAAGAACTATTTTATAGTGACAAAGATGTATTGAAGAATGTGGAAAAGCTTTCATGTATGTTGACTAGATTATATGAAGCTATATATTAGTGTGTCATGTTTGAATTTTAAGAGTGGCTGAAATGATGAAGATTTATGGAGTGTTTGTGATATTCATATGTAAGAGCTAAGATACAATTTTGCTTTAAGGATAATGGTAAAATGCTGGATAAAGGAAGATAAAGATACGAATTTCCCAAGATGTTTCCTGTCATTCTAGCTCTTTCTTTCCTCTCAGGTGTCTTGAAGCATCCAAAGGAAAGTTACCCCAGTGACAGCTAAGTGGGAATCTTATGCCACTTTTTTTCTTCATACATGGACAGAAATTATGATGCCAAAATGAAATGTTAATTCAGTAATCAAATTTTAATCCATTTTTGAAACAGAAAAGAGTAGCCTTCAGGTTCAGTCATGTGCTTATCTTGTCACTGTCAGAGAAACTAAATGTAGAAGAAGTACAAAAAGGTGTAATAGAGCATCAATTTGGGAACCAAAAGCTTTTAGGAGTTTTTGAGAAGGAAAAGGCTTCCAGATTACTGGAAGTAAAAAGTAGACTCCAGAAAGGCTGCTTGAGGAGTTATAGAGTCTGTTGGAAGTAAAGACAAGCTAGGAAAATTAATTTCAGTTAATCAATGTATATTTGAACCCAGTTTCCCACTATCCCATCCAATTCCTTTGTTTGCAGAAAATTTCAGAGAAAGCAGGCCAGGAACAAGAGTCATCTAATGAAGAGGCCTGATAGCTAATAAGGGTACTCTGGAAGAGAAGGGTATAATTGCAGAAAAGCATATGAGATAGATCTGGGACCTGGTTCCAAAAGTAAATGAGGAATTTAGTCCTACTGTGAGCACTCACTAGACACATAGCAAGAAGATGTACACAGATATGAATTGATGGATAAAAGACCTGCATAGAATTGTGCAAAAAAATTACAAAGACATAGTGGCTAATTATAAGAGGACTGTCAGTAGAGGACTGAGAAGAGAAACTGAGTTTTATGGCAGTGCAGAAAAAATGTACTCTGAAAGAATGCATTGCTACAGATGGTAGGAAAGTTGTCAGTCCAGAGGGCAGGATATGGCCCAAGCCCCAGGGACAATTAGTCTTATTGTAATTGGATTTACTGACAAAGAAACCTGCTACACAGCATAAACTGTTATTTCATTAAAATAAAAGTCATCTAAGCCAATAATTGGGAGTTTTGCAGACACTGCAGCAGTGAGATTCACAAGTGAGTTCCCACGAGCTAAAGCAGAGCAGCTGGAGAGACAAACAGATGTTGATATCCAGTTGGACTGAAACACCCAGAACAATCCCAAACCTGAGAAGTCAAAAAGGATTGCAAGCATACTAAAAATTTAAAATGTCTTGATCAACAAGAATATTTGCAAAATTATGTGAAATACATATTTTAGAATGGAGGATCATTCACAGAGGCAGGACAAAGTCTTTTCTTTCCCCTTCCAAAGGCCTGATCATCTCTGGGTGCATCATCCCACAACAGCAGTGTCCTATTGAGTCTTTTCTGTTGAAGCTGTTTCTGTTTATTTACTGCAGTCACTGGAAAAAGGACTTGAATTTATAATAACTCATTCAATCCCTCAACTAACCACTAATTAGCTTGTTTTGCAACATTGTCTCACTTCTCTGGCTAATGAATTATAATAGTTTTTCAAAATCCAGCCAAAATTTTTGTATGCACTTTGTACAATATAAAGCAATGTTGATAAAGATGTTGAAAGAGACGTTTTTGACCGGATACCCATTTGCCTATTTTTAGAGTATTCTAGAAGGTGGCACAATAAAGCTCAAGCCTTTTCTTCAAATCAGGGATTTGGCTCTCCTGTGCTCCAGACAACTCATCTAATTGTGGCCTTTGAAGAGAAGCATATCTGTCCTCATCCAATTCTTCCTTTTCCCTCACAGGATTTCCTAGCTCTTTTTCTATTTCTTAGTCATTGACTTCTAAGACATGAAATTACAAGTGCACACACAGTATACTCTTATCACACTCCTGACTCAGGCAGTCCAAAAGAGATAAAATAAGAAAATGCCTTATTTTTTCATCCCCTGCAGACTAAGGATACAACAAAAGCCAGGTAATTAAAGATTTAGGCAGCTTTATACATGTCCTGGCAGAAAATTCAGTCTTGAGGGACTTTAGACATCATAAAGGAAATGCAGCAGCTGAAAAGGTCTTTTTTGCATGACAGTGATCCTTAATTTGGAGATAGTAATCTAATCAACTCTTTAAGAATCTAAGTCTGTAGTGAGCCTTCACGTAATACCATGTTTTTCACAATAAAATCAACAGCCCTGTGATAACTCCCATTTTACTATCCCCCATAAGACTGTTTTAAATGTTTTAATATATGGGGCTTTTATGGGTTTTCCTGCTAGTCTAACAAGTTGGAGCTTGTATCACAGCAGTAATATTTCGATATAGCAGAAATCACAGTTGGCTCCATTGGCTTTTACAAACACCTGATCTCTCATCTACCAGCCTCTAACAACATTATGTTTTGTGTTACTGTTATCACATGCTACATACCAAATTCAGCAATCAGCTTATTGTATAACCAGGAAGTCAACACTTTTCTAAGCACTAGTGGAACAACTTATCTCACATGCAAAACTTTTAACTTGTTAGTATGCCTTTGTCATATAGAAGAGCAGTGTCACAAATTGAGATGAGGACAGAAGGGAGTAAGCTATGTCCTGATAGCAATACATTTAATACTCAACTGCATACTTTAAAAAGGCAGAAAAAAATTTCAATTTCCTGCACTGAAGAACATCACCAAGACTTAAATCCCTTATATGAAACTAATTCCAGAAGCAGATGGTTGTATACAATTTTGATGGCCCTTCAGTTTCTTTATTGCAAATAAAATACTTGCTAGGTTTGGTAAAACAAAAGTAGAGCGCAGCTGTCTTATTTGTGTATATTTTGACTAAGCACACATAATCAGTCTATAAATTATGTGGCACAGTTAAAATAAAAAAAAATTACTCACAGCATGTCATTACTGAACATATGCCCCCAAATGAGTAGGCACCAGGTACCTGTCCTCTAGGGGCAATTCATCAAAGAAAAATAAAAGTAAACTGCAGTATACTTCTTTCTAATAAGAGGAGCAATCCTTCTGACATATAAAGAAGCCTAAAGCATGGAGGTATAATCAAAATTATAATTAACTGTCATAAGCCTTAAGCACTATCTGATTTATGAAACTTTGATCAGACAGTGATTAAATTATTTTTAGAGATATGCAGTATGTGTCAGATCTCAATTATCCAGAGCTATCTTACCTGCAGGGAATTCTTGTTCAATTCATACGACATGCTTTGTATGGAGTGGCTCTATAACGAGAATTTTTGCTAGGCTTCTTCTACAAAGATTTATTTTTTCCGGGCAGCAAGTGGTCTGATGATCTCATGTTGTTTGCTGTTACTGGAGAGATATGAAAGCCAAAACCATCATAATGAATGCTGTGTACAGGTTTTCTGGATTGGGAGAGATAAAAGTGTCTTTTTTGAGAGGAAAACAAATGAGTTTTCAACTTGCAAACCCTGATTGCCTGCCCTATCCTTATTACTGAGAGCAGTGAGCAACAGCCATATCTCGCCTGGACAGAAGGACTGAAAAGGAATCTGTGGGGGCAGAAAGGTGAAGAGTTACCAAGGTGCATCAGCTAAGACCCACCTTACACAATGATGCAACACTGACCTGTTATGTGCCCTTCATCACTCTTTAGGTCTGGAACAGGTGTACAGGATGCATATACTCTTTACATGCCATCTCAGACTTGTTTCACAACCTTCTTCCATCACTCAATTTTTTTTTTCCAGGGCCATATGGCTGCCTTTCTGACAGCCCCCAGCCTCCTTTCCCAGTTTCTGGTTTGTGAGCATGGTGGCTGCTCACACAAATTCATGAGATTCATGTTGACCGGGTCCCAGACAAAATCACTTCATATTAAAAAATTAGGACACATTTAATTAATGGGTGAAATTAGAGAGGATCTTATTTTATTACTAAAGGTCACCTTTTTTCATTTTTTTTTTCATTTCAAGATTTTTTTTTTAAGTGAAAATGCTGATTTTGATGAAAATGTCATTGACTGCTTAGCATTAAATAGTAGCATCTTTTTCAGGTAAGGATTATGAAATGGCTGCACCATGTCAACTCAGAAGGTATATTTATACAGAAAAGATATACAGAAAAGACTGCTATACCTATAACCTCCCACCCTTTTCTCCCAACCTTTATTGTATTCACAGCACAAAAGTAAAGTTTCCTGTTCTGCTCGAAAGGTAATTCCCCGGGTCTTTTAGCTTCTAAAGTGCTTTCTTTATCACTTCACATGTGATAGACACTTTTTTATGTTCTAGTTTATAAACATACAGTTTTTCTATCAGTTCCAGTGCTACATACCATTCTAAGTAGAAGAAAAAGCTACTGTGAAGAAAAAAACAAAACAAATCAGCAAACCCACTATAAAGACCATTTGCAACAATCTATACTACTTTCCTGATTCTCTTACATCTTTTCCAAGCCCTCACTTCTTGTCTACATTTTTTTTCTGGTGGATTCTCTGCACCTAAATTTGTCGGCATTAAAGTGTTTGTTTGAATTTATTTTACTGCCAGAGCTCTGCCACTAAACTCTCTTGCTGATTTTTACTATATTTGCAAAAAAGTGGTTTTGCCAGTATCTCTTATTTCAATGAGCAATATATGTTAACGTGTCAAGACTTGGTATATGTGCAACTCTGCTAGGGCTTTATTGGCCTCACTGCATCGTAAAGTAGTTGGAAATCACATAAGTAGCTGAGAAAGCAAAAACTGTTAGGGTGGATCAAATATGTCTTCTTTTTACGATATACAGCTCCTGGTAACTAATCCTAATCACCTTCTCCATTATCTTTTCTGGATTTGCATCTTTTATGAGCAGATGCATCCTTCACCAGTTGGGAAAATAATGAGATCTTGTTGCTCATTTTCATGGAATCACAGAACCATAGAATGGGTTATGGGTTAGAAGGGACCTTAAATAGCAGCTATTTCCAACTAGATCAGATATTCCTAGGAATGCCATCCACTAGACCAGGTTGCTCAAAGCCCCATCCAGCTCAGCCTTGAACTCTTCCGAGACTGGGAAGTTCTCCAGAGAATATTTTCCAGTGTTTCTGGAACAGTAAAGAATTCCTCCTACAGTAAAGGATTTCTGTCTAGTATCTATTCTAAACCAACTCTCTTCCATTTTAAATCCATTCCCTCTCATCCCATCCCTGACCACCCTGATCTAAAGTCCCACTCCAGCTCTCTTGTTGGCCCCCTTCAGCTACTGGACCACTGCTATAAGGTCTCTCTGGTGCTTTCTCTTCTCCAAGATGAGCTGGCCCAGCTCTCTCAGCCTGTTTGCATTGGAGATATTCTCCAGTCCTCATCTCCATGCCCCTCCTCTGGACTCCAACATGTCAACATCCTTCTTATTTTTCATAACCTCAGATAAATTTTCCACTCTTCCAGTTGTATTTATTATTGGGATTCCAGAGACTGCAAGTCTGGATTTGAGTGGGAAAAGAGTAGCTGAGCAGCCCCACAAAGCCATCTACAGCATGGAGTGAGGGGTATTGCCAGTACAAATCTGGTCAGTCAGCAGATGCCAGAAGCCAGAGCCTGTCCATAGCATTCCCCTCTTAGCTGTGCATCCAGCTCTTCTTCCTGACTTATCAACAGCAGGTTTTAGAAGTTTTGATGCTTCATTTCCTTTCTAAGGCAGTTTCTTTGTCTTCAAAGTACAGGAATCATTAATTAAGCATAGTGCCCTCTTGGACACCTTTGTCATTAATTATGAATGAGAGCAGTCAAATATTCTATCCTCATAATAATGCCAAGATTAGATTAATATCAACTCTGAACTCTAGGATGCCCTCCAAAGTTCAGAAACAAAAAAGAGCAAGTAAGAAACAAAAAGTTTTAATGGAAAGGCGAATCTTCTCTGTGAGTAGGCCTAGGGTGGATGATGATGGGATTTTCAGAGCTTCATCTGTCCCAAAATGTACTCTCACACTGGATGAGCTGCACTGATTCACATGGGAGGAACACTGAATATTCCTTAAAGGAGCACCTATTTTGTGACTTCCTGGCCTAATATTTTTCTCCATAGGTTTTTTTTTTACCAATAGACAAAGAATCTGGTCACAGAACAACACTCAAGAACATGTAATCTTGTTATTTTAATATAACATAAAATGTGGCTTATCCATATCAATAGACTTTCAATGGAAAACTCTGAACTTCAATGAAAAATCAGGCAGTTTTTCAAAGTTATTTACAAGTAAACAATATAAATATTGAGAATTTCAGAAGACGACTGTATTTGTTAACAGTAAGTTATGTCTTGCCATGACTTGCCAGGACTTCATTTTCCTGTCTCAGCCTTACTATCTGCACCAGGTCTGCAATTCTGGAGAAAGACAGACTGCAAGAGAAAGAGGGAGAGAGAAAATCCCAGTGCATACTTGAGGTACTAACTCTGATCTATGTAACACTGTCTGCATTAAGGGCACTAGATGAACTGTTCTATTAGCTTCAGTTAGAAAGCCTAAAATGGTGATTTTCAGGGTCAACTGACTCACCTTGGTCATATTAATAAACTATTTTAATAAATATGAATTATGCATATATCTCCCAGATAAAATATATATTAAGATGCTACATGCAATAACCTTATCTCAGCTTTATAGTGACACGAGGCAATAACTATGTGGTTATGAAAAATACATTTTAAAGTTTGAAATGCTGGATTAGATTTAGCTGGTTTTTAATGGCATATTTTTTATTATATAGATAATTTTTTTCTCACTAGGTATTACTTCTGGACCAAATTAAGACTGTGGGGTGACTTTAATCTCACACTTCTGATTTTAAAATTATTAGAATTCTTGTAAGGGTAAATTAAGTTTCATTTGGAAGCCCTGAATCCTTACAATGGAAGTAATTGCAAAATTCCCGTAGAGTTTTGCTTCTTTATATTATTTATACATTTCCTGCTTTAGGACTCTTACTCTTTCCCTACAGGATTAAAAAGTAATTTGGAATGCATGCTAGTGTATGCTATCCCTAGCTGGGTAAAAATGCAAGGTATTAGAAACAAGCATTTGTGGTTTTACTAGTGTTTTCTTGAAGAGCAGATTTAGAGCTGCATCTGGCCAGTGAAAAGCAGGAAGGGTGCTCTGGCCCCTGAGCTGTGCTGCTGAACCAGAGCGGGAGAGCCAGAGCTGTCCCTAACCTGTCAGGCTGTTTCCCCGTTTGAAGCTGACAGCTCGAACAGCCCAAGCCCTGGTCCTGCTTTTCCTGGGCTCTCTTTCCACACATCCATCCCCTCACTGCTGTAGGCAGGTCACAGAGCCTGCACAGGGTTAACCCAGTTAACCCATCCCTCACCTCGGGGCCAGTCTGCTTCCTCTGAAGCTCCCAGGTGATTTCCACCCTCCTCTTGCTTCTGATACCTCTGTTCAACTGTTGGTGAGACATTGTTCAGAGTATTTGCTGTCTGTACAATTACTGCAAACACAATAATACCTAATAAGCTAATTTGATTACCATGTAGGCAGAATTTAGATGAGGTTTCAATCAATTTCAACTCTATAGACATAGAGAAAGACACTATTGCTTTACTCTTATCTATAGTGACACAGAAAGGACAAACAAAGATGATAAATTTCCTAGAGGAGCCAGTGTGTAATTAATATAAGTTAATTAATGATAGCTGCTCTTCGCCCAAAAAATAAATGCTGCAATTTTGTGAAGAATATGGAGTCTTGGTCAAAGAATGCAAATATGTTCAATATCTGATTTAAATGCAGAATCAAATTCTTTAACTGAGGAGCTATGGCAAAGCTTTTCATAACTGCAAGGAAGAAATTGAATTAATATATCAACAGTTAGATGCCATGTAGAAAGAAGCCACATTTTGTACTGTATTATACTTTACAGTATTAGAAGAGTTGAGAGGAATTTGATCAATAGAATAAGGCAGAATAAGACATTGCTTGTGACATTGTTGGAGTGCATCTCAGCATTTTTACTCCACATATATGATTTTTCATAACCTGTGTTTCATGATGCTTGATTATAATATCCTGAGAAGTGGACACCATTATAAACTGCAATATTCATCATATGGGGAGGACAATAATAATATTTCATTAATTTTTCTATGTATTTTTTCAATAATTAATTTGGTTTGCCTTTTTAACTCCTTTAGAGTATAGAACTGATATTACCATGAGACTTCCTAATATTACCACAAGATCTCAATCTTGAGTGGTAATAGTCACCTCAAAGCTCATCATTTCTTATGTGAAATTAAGGGTTTTTTTCCAAGAACATCACTTTCTATTTACCTGCAATGGTTTTTTATTTGTCGTTTTGTTAGCCAGTCATTCATCTTCATAATGTTCTCCTTAATTATTGTGTTCTCTCACTATCACTGCTGTGCATAATTTTGTATCATCAGCAAATATTCCCATCTCACAGCTCATATTCCTGTCCCAGGTCACTGTGACTGTTTTGAACAACACAGGTTCCAATACTGACCCCATGCAAAATTTTACTCTGATCCCCTTCCTTGCCAGAAATATCTATTCCTATCACCTGGTCAATTTTTAAAACTATCTGCTAGTCAGTTTAAATGGTGATTAACCTATGTGAAAAAACTCCTGAAATTACTGCCTAAGTTCCCTAACAGTTTTTGGTGAGGGATGTATCTAGAAGAATAGGAGAAGTCCAGCATGCTTTATCAGCAAGACTTTTACGTACTTTTGTCGACATCTTCAAAACCTGCAACAAGCAAATTTCCCCTTCACATTGATTCACTTCAGGTAGGTTATATTGATTTTTATAATTTTACATACACATCTACTAAATTTGTTCCACTAAATTTGTAGTTCTTTTAATTGATTCTGGTAATTTTCTTTGAGTTTTTCAGAGAGTTCTCAGTGCTGAATATAATGTGTGCATGTCAACTTAATCTTACTTTAGACATCAAAGACATTTGTTCACCTCTATCTCTGACTGCAGTTGATTGAATCTGAAATTAGAAGATCAGTCTAATCTGATCTGATTTCTTTCATTTTATATTCTTAAAATTGTCTTTTGAAAACTACTGACTAAAGTAGCACTGAGTAATTCACATTTTACTTTCTAACCATAACTATTATATAGCCACATAACCATAATGGCCAAATTTGAGTGTAAAAAATGTTTTGGTCCATAAGATACGAATGCTTTGAAAGACAAGCACAGAAAAGTTATCAGCATTCTCTTTTCAGAAAGAACTTTCACCTCTGAAATCAAAGAACAGCAGTTTTTGTACTTACTGTCACTCATCTCTAATCCACATCTAGTTCATACATATACTGGCCAGAAACAAGATATGCAGTCTGTCCCTTTATCGTGGCAGACATCAAACACAGCATTTTAAGTGTTTAGACTACAAGCATTTATTTTTAGTCAGCTCCTTAAAAGCTCCTAAATTCCACTGAACACCACTGATAAGCCTCCCATATGTCTAGTGATGTTGTTGCCATGGCTTCTGACATGATGACATTGGGACATTAAGACATCCAGGAATAACATTTGGGAGGTGATTTTCTGATAGCATATCTAATTAGTTGGTGTCCCTGTTCAAGAGAGGAAGCCACTTGTACTGCAGACACAGGCTGAGTGGGATTCCACACAGGCTTGCCAATCCACCTGACTCATGACACATGTCTGTTCCTGTCTTGGCACCAAAAGATCTGTGACAAACTCTGTGCTGGAGATATCTCTGGCAGCTGAAATTATGCTACAGCTACAATGCTCATTTTACATCACTGTGAACAAAAACAGGCTAAGAGCAGATTACACTCACTGACTGCACTGTTTATAAGAAGAGTGAACAATGTCAGACAAGTCTGACATTATATCCCTGTGGTAATGCTAACAATGGACTAGATGCATGAATTAAGTAAATCATATACATATTTTAAAAAGTAATAACTGTTTGAGCTCTGGTTCTTAAAGCTTGGGTTAAAAATAAATCAGATTTCTGGCTTTGATATTTTACATACATAGGGTGCCAATCTAGGGTGTGAAAAGTCATAAAATAACCTCATCATAGAGGAATCAAGATATATTGTAAACCTAAGCAAACTTCAAGGCCTGTGAGAATTCTAATCATGATTTATGGACAAAATCAGCCTGGATGTATTGGATGAATGCACAATTTTTCATACTTTGTCCTCTGAAGTTCAACTTCAAAGTATTTTAAGTTAATGTATCTCTAACTGGGAAACAAAAAAGGATTTTCTTTCTTGAGATAAATGGGAGACACCAAACAAGACAGAAGAATTCTGAATCCATCTTCCAAAATTGTCTTTATTGCATGTTACATCAAAATAAATACTCTTGTTATAAAGGTTTGCTCCATCTACATGTTCTTTCCACTCTATTTCTAAATATTATTGACAGGGTAAAAGAATGCCTATCTTTCACCTTTTCTTTAATATTAATAAAAAATTCCATAATGAACTTTTTCAAAAGAAAAACCTCCTGCAGAATTTTGCATCAGAGATCTGTCTGAGAAATAATGGCAAGATATCCTTGTAACCACACAGACAAGCTCTTCAAGTCCTAAATCATTTACTAAACATGAAAAAAAATGTCTTCCTTGACTACTGGATAATTGCATCCCACTTAGAAAAGGCTTTTTAATGTATCAACAATGCTGGTGTTGACATCTGCCAAGGTAATTTTGATGCAGTCTTTTATAATCACTCATTTTCATGAAACCCACATAGACTCGAAGCGTGCCTTACTTTCCTTAGAGATGGCAATAATGGAAACCTAACAGCATCTTGAAATGCTTACATTGTCATGATAGAAGTTGTTCAGGAATTAATATAGGCATCAGGGGAAATAGAGAGGATACTACACCTGAATTTCAACCATGCTAGGAATCCCTGGACTTTTGTGCATAAAGGCTGAACTGTGGATGCTATTTAGCTGTCTCCTAAATGTACAAATGATATATATCCCAGATAACAACATCCATCTTGAAAATGGAGTCTCAGAATAGATCTCTAGACATCTTAGGAAGACCAAATGATCAAAGAGGCAAATAAAGACACTGAGAAAAAAACAACCTTAAAGTTCAGTATGTATTACTTCAGCAGAGAGCTCCAAAATACTTCTGAGACAGATAAGTAAGGATACAACTGACTTATTCCAAATTTACTGAAGCAGATCTGGAACTTGACCAAACAGATGCAGAAGCCATACTTAAAATATTTGAGAACCACTGACTGCCAATCAGATTGATCTTTTCCACCTGTCAGCTAGTGATCTACTTCTATTAGACAATAATGATTTACCTGAGGTTCCTGAGGTTACATGAAAAAAAAAAAAAAGAGTTTAAAATATGACTACTACCTTTAATAATTCCATGATGATTTATCCTATCAGGAACTAAAATTTGTTTTAGATATCAACTCAACAAAGACGGAAAGAGAAAGAGGGAGACAGAAAAGGGCAATTACATGAATCACTCAGAAAAAGTAATATTCTGAGAAACAAACTTTGATGACATAGAGAATTGAACCCAACCAGTTTGAAGAAATGAAAACTGTTAGAAAACTGCATCATTTTCCTATGAATCATATAAACCAACTTAGCTTCATAGTTTCAATGTAATTTTGTATTATATATTCAATATAATTTTGAGTAATGCCAAAGTGCTAGAGTGAAAAAAAAGAATAAATATATATATATAGTTAGTTAATGCAATATGGGAGGTTGTTGTTACCTAGAGCACAGCTACTACTATCTTTCCTAATAAATTATTGGTCAGCAAGTGTTATCCTATTTAATCCAAGCAGACAGTTAGATGCACTTATTTTTAAAAGTATAATTGTAATCTGCTACTTTGAGTGGTACAAATAGCAAAAAATTCAGAGACTAATAATCATAGAACATTTTCAACTGGTTTGAGTTTTAACAGGTGAACACATGAGGAGGATAAAAGTATGTAAGGTAAAATTCTCCCTTTGGTTTGCTCTATGTCATAACAGCATCCAGAAAATGCCAGGTTTTGTCCCTTCAGTCAGCAACTGAGCCCAAGGACAATACTCTACAAATGACAGCATTTGTGCCACTGAATCTGAAGACAAGGATCTGTTAAGATATGTAATTTCTTTTGCTTACCTATGAATTAAGAACCTCTATTTCTTCATAGGCTGAAAAAAACCAGTATAAGAGCATAAACTAAATTACATTCCTTTGCTTTGCACAGAAACATGTTTCATAAAAGTAATGGTGGATGACACTATAGATTTGATAGTGAATATGAAGTATTTTTCTCATGTCAGTACAACTATGAAAGAAAAATATTGTTATGCTTTTATAATCTGTCCACTTAGTGTGTGTATAAATTGCAATGGTTTAAAATACTTGAGCACCCACAAACATACAGCTTAAATGTCATCTTCACAATATTATCCCACAATTTAAAATACTTATTTCCTCTGAAACCCTCTTTATTTGATTTACCTCCTGCACATTTCTTTTTATGATTAGCTGTAACAAATATAAATCTGGAGTAGTAAAGAAACCATTTTGCTGCAGCATAGTAACTGTTTCTGACACCTTCTGTCTGAAGCAGATGGATGATCTCAAAGAAAGCAACCAAAGAAAGAGTTTATAGGATAGGCCCTTCTTGAGCACACAATGAAGACACTTCACTTTTCAATGCTGAAAATTATGATTTAAGTAAATGTAGATACAGGAATCATTAACTATAAGTATTGTGAAAAGAATGCTTACTTCACTTTATTGATGGTATCTAACTCTTGTCCATGTTCACTGAAAATAAATTCTAGTCAAAATATTATCAAATATAATAAAAATGTTGCTACATTATCATACAAATTATTATCCCATTACTTTGAAAATATTTGAACACAAATCCACATTATTGGCTTATTAAATTGATTACACACTATATGGGAAAAAGGCATAGTGTGTTTTCTGCAGAGCCACAGAACATAGTTACTCACACAACTCATCTGGCAAATGCTTAACTAATAATCATTTACACTCAGAGACACTGTGATTGATTCCTTAGCTTGTGGAAAGAAGTAGTAGAGAATTACTTGGGCAATGCATTTGCAATTACTGCATTGACCCCTACTATACAGCACTGTTGCCAGTTGCTGTGCAGCTCCAGGAATTTAGTAATGGTGATTGTGTAAAATCAAACAAACAAACAAAAAAGTTTGCTTGAACAAGTGTGGTTGAGTTGGCATGACTGGCATCTAGAAGGAAATTTTGGACCGCAGCCTTGGATGCTGTGCCGAGTTCCATCAACTCAAAGAACGACGCCTGCAGGGGAAGGTTTGGCTTTCGGCTTGTCCAGCACCTTCAGGAACGTGCTGCAGTGGGACAGTGGCATGTCAGCTGTAGCTGGCAGTTTCTTATGCAGGAAAATGAGTTTCCCATAAGTTTTCTTTGAGCTCTTTTAAAAAACACACCCACTCAACACAAATCTAGATTACCCTTCCAACTAATATGGAATACAGCCTGCACAGCAGTTCTTCAAGCATACAGCATTAATCCCACAGATTAGAAAGAGATAGGAAATTAAGAACAGATGTTTCATAGCAGTGCTGCGCTAATGATGACTGAATTAGTGCCAAGAGAACTAATATATCTACAGGATATCCAATATTGCCAAGCCTGGGTTCTCAATTACCTTACACA
Organism: Ammospiza caudacuta; assembly: GCF_027887145.1. Classification (NCBI taxonomy): domain Eukaryota; kingdom Metazoa; phylum Chordata; class Aves; order Passeriformes; family Passerellidae; genus Ammospiza; species Ammospiza caudacuta. The sequence goes on along the minus strand of NC_080596.1, from coordinate 43,133,331 downwards.
TGACATTATATTTCCAGATCCAAAACCATCTAATTCAGAGCTCTGGGACTTCTTCACAGCAGTGCATTGCACTTTATGGACATCTCTAGTGTCTCCTGAGATTACTCTCTGTTCCCCTCATCCCACCATCTGTGCTGTGCATGGTCTGCTACAGCAGGGAACATTTCAGCCAGCAAGGTGAGCCCTACCATTATCAGCTCAACTAACACCAAAAGGAACATCTTTGAAATAGTAGTTAACATCCTAAAAGTTGTTTAGTTGATTTTAGTTTACTGCAACTAGGGGCACATGAAATTTAAAAAGTAATAGAACCAATGATCCTATTGTTCAAAGACTAGCAAAAAGTCCAAAAGGGAAAAAAAAACAAAATGTGGAAGTCTTCACAGAAAAAGAATTAAAATCTTCAACTAGCTTTAAATCAGACAGTGAGATGCCAAAACATGGCACAAAACTGACATCCTCAAGATAGATTTTATTTTACACAGGATGTTAGGACCAGTATCTTTAAACTTTACAGATTAAGATTATCCCTTTTTAAAAAAAGGGAGAAAATGTGGCATTAGGGGGAGGGTAGGAAAATACTACTGCTAGGAATATATTAGAGACATAAAAAAGTGATGTGCAAACAGTGATGCACACCAAAGAAAGCATCAGCAATGAAGGTACATATGCTTTGCTAGGGGTGAAATAGAAACAATACAGTTTCAGAGTGAACACACTGAATCTGTGTCTCTAAAGTGACAGAGATTTATGCTTCATTTGGGAAGCAGCAAGTAATGATTGCTACTACTGGTTTGTCTAAGTAATGCTGAAGAGAGAAAATAAACAATTAGCCATTGCCTAAGGCACATTCTTACATAGAGAAGGAAAAAACCCACTCATCTCCTGCATTTTGAGAAAAATGGGCCTGGTGATTTCTGATTTCTTACATTAATATTTTTCTTATATTTTTTTCAGAAAATATGAAATTATATGTGCTAATATTAAATATTTTTATTGCATTTATTTCATGTTTTGTGAAACTGCATTTGCAAAAAAAATACTGTTGAAACTCAGCATTCTGAATTTTCAACAAAAGTTATTTTGAAATAATACTGCAGAAAATCTTAAAATCTAGAAATCAGTATATCTCATAGCAGCACATTTTCTGCAGGCAAGTTAACACAAAAAACTCAATGGAATACATCTCCTAGCGATAGAATAAAATAAGTTCTGCAGAAAAATGAAGCAGCAATACTGAACATGTATTGGAATTAATAACAGTGCTCACATGAGAGGCTCTTATAGTGATCTTCAGCTACATAATACCAAAGAATGATACTTAATATCTACATATGTCTTTAATCCTCTTTGAAATACCATGGCCTTTTGAACACAGAACTTCTGCTTCTTTGAAGAGCTTTTCTCTTTTCTTTTAGATGGGACTTCATATCAAACACAATATAAATTATGTTTTCACAGATTCGTACAAAATCATGGAATGTCTGGGGTTGGAAGTGACCTCTACAGATCACCTAATCCAGCATCCCTGCTGAGGTTCACCTTGAACATGTTGCAGACATTAGAATAGCATTTCCCAAAAATCAGAGGAGAGTAGGTCAGTACCTCTCTCCTTGGCGTCAGGTGTTTTGCAATATGGGAGTTGTCGAGTATCAGTTAATTGTGAAGCAATCTAAGGTTGCCTCACATTTATATCACTAAATATCATCAGGCATAAATGTGCAATACAAACAGTAGAAACCCTATATTTTGCTAACTGTATGTATTTTTATTAGTTCTACTCACCACTATTGGTAATTGGGATCAGATGAAACCTACATTAGTTTAATTTTTTTATTGACCAAGATTGTAGATGTTTCAAATTGCAAACTATTGCAATTACAGAAACCTATTATAAGTTATCTAAAAAGAAAGGACTATAAACTGACTGAGTAAATAAAAGTATATGAAAGACAAAATGCTAGTAAGAAAAGGGTGAGTTTTACTTCCTAGGGGAGACCTGGAGTGCATTAAGTGTGGTAATTGATAGGAAGAACAGACAGGAAGAGCAGCAGTGTTCACATTCCACTCTGCATATGAACAACATAGTGGTTCTTTTGATATGGCACAAAGGATATGTTTGAAGACATGAAGGTAAAAGATAATCTGCCAAAGGAGGCAATATTGCTGTGCTTGTACTCAAAATAAAAATAAAATTTAAATAAAACCTCCTTAAGACTACCTGATAGCCACAAGATACATTTGGTAAAGAAAAATGATGCATGCATAATAGTTCTACTTGGTAAAAATACGTCAGGTGAAAGGCAGAGTTTGGGCATAAATAACACAAAGCAAAGAGTGTTCAGAGAAAAAGATAGTTTTATTGAACACTTAAAATCCCAGGGAAAGAAAACAATGATTAGTGTATAAAAAAGCATTAAAGACTGTAGAAATTTATAAGGACAACTGTGGCAAATCAGTTAATAACAGAAAAAAACAATAAAAATAAAACATATATAATAAAAAATTCTTCTACTTACTCAGTTATGGAAAGCAAACAAAAAAGTATATTAATGGGACATTCTAGAGTTAGAAACTGAGATGGTTAACTTGGAAAGAAAAAAAAGAAAAAAGGGAAAAAAAGGTGAAAAGGGCATAGAAACCAAGTGGAGAAAGGAAAATATTAAAATCCTTCCCCATTGTGCACTGAATGGGTAATTAGACAATTAGAACTATACAAAGCAGTTGAGAACTCCAGGCTCAGGAGAATTAGGTTTTTTAGATTTCTGCAAAAGACAGGCAGAAACAGGGGAAAAGTATTGGCCAAATTCAATAGCACACTAAGAGCAAGGAGTACTGGAGGGCAATAATGCCACCCCAGTGCTGAGGAATGGAATGAAGAGGACATGTAACAATAGAAGAGATGTGAGGGCACCAGAGGTGTGAGGGCACCTGGAAACCCAAAACCAATAACGTGTAAGTCAGTCAATAACAGCCAAAATGGTTTCATGTACCAAAAATCATAGCTGGATTCACAAACAAAGACAAAGTAGTAAATAGTAAAGATGCATCCATATTAAATTAAGAAAGCATTTCTGTGCTTCAGAAGATGTTAAATTATAGATATACTTTATGCTGTGATTTCAGTCTCTACAGAACCCTTCCTTCTTGCAATATTACTTTTCAATACAAAAAAGAGAATTTTCACATGAATTTCACTAAGTCATGAGTTTTCCTATATGTAAATTCATCATTAGAATTTTTTATGGTTAATCTAGATTAGCAATCACAGAAATCTAATTAATTCCATGTCTCAAGTATGGATCATAAACAAATCATTTGAGGCCAAGCTTAGCTGTGCGGTTGTAAGTATACACTAAACTCACTTATATTTCTTTATTTCTATATAGAAGGGATTACTGAAAAAGAACAAAATTCTGAAAACATTAGAGCTTGTGAATGACTTCATTCATTTAGATGTCAAGAACACACTTATATAAATTTACTGCAAAGGAATTAGATCAAGTGATTTTTTAAATGTCTGCCTAACTTAGCACTTTATTGAAACAGAGTGAAATTTTCTGTCATCATAAACCAAAATAGTAATTCAGTTTTTTCCTGACTGCTTTTGTCTGAAGCATAAGTGCAGTAGGATTGCCATTTTCTAGAAAAAGCCATTGGGTGTACCTGGGTCATGGGCCCCTCCTCTAACAGTCCCTATAACTCAGGGACTGTTGATTCTAACACAATGTAGGCAGGAGTTTTAAACTCTACAGATTATGCATATAAGATTGCACAGCCACAGACTGAATGGAGATCATCAGCTTGAATATCAGGGGAAACTGGATTCAGGGCACTGAAATCAAATGGTGCTTCCAAAAAGTACCATTTGTTTGGAAGGAGAAGGTTCAGGACCCTGATACAAAACTGCTTCCGAGCTTTACAACAGAGATTGAAGAAACGTGACACTCATGCATTGCTTTCATATGCATTGCAAATTTAAGCATGGGCTCTTGTGTGATTTAAAAGCTGTGCAAAATAAATGCAAATACTGTCAAGAAAATACTTAAGAAGCTGAACAAATTAATTAATTTTTAATAGTTTTAGTTTGTGGACTGATAAATTGTTTCAGTTTATTACACAAAGTATATGGTAATGATGAGACTGGAAACAGAATATTATCTCAGAGACTCAACTGAAAGCAGTCACAAAGCAGAACACACCAACAAAAAAAGTTTTAAGGTAATTATGGCCAGTCTTTAAAAGACTGAAAACATCTATTTAAAATTACACACCACTTTTGTTCAATTTATATAGATATATAATACACCATGCAGCTATGCATAAATGACAAGTTACTGATGGACAGACCAATTTATGCAATAAATATACCTTTGCACATAAGCAGCTTTTAAAAATTAACTACAGCTAATAGCATTTTTTCAAGAGTTAACTGATTATAGTCCAGTTAAAAAGAACTTATTGTAGGCTGTCAGTGGCAGTCATCTACTGCCATAATGCATTTATTACAGGAGTTTTTACAAGCCTGTGCAATTATCAGGAATGTAGATACATAGTTAGAAAAAGTCATCATGCTTTCCTTCCACAGCTTTACCAGAGAAAAGATATCTCCTGAGTTCCAGGAGAAAGAAAATGATAAAAGCTCTTTAGGAATACCCCTTCTCTTTTAGCTCTTGAGAAGAGCTTGTCCTTTACATTGCCTTGGGAGGGTGAAATAGAAGTGTCTATTTGACTAAGTGAACAGAAGGCTTCATGGGGAGTTTCTAGCCTTTAACAGCCCCTGAGGTGGCCCCTCACCCTTTCTCTCTGTGTGCTGTGATTTGTGCAAGCAGCTGTGGCTGTCTGCTCCCCCTCCACCTGAGGAGGTGTGCATTTGTTTGCATGCCTTGCTACACACCCGCTTCAGTTCTCTCTTTGAGATAATGAGAGGGTTTCTTCACTTCACACTTAGAAAAGCCTGAACAGAGCAGGCAGAGTTCAGTCTCCTTTTGGAAATTATTAAATCTATGAGGATTTAAGACATTTGAGTCACCAGAACTTAGGAGATTCCTGGTGCTCATATTTTTCCCTGATCTTCAATGCACATAAAATAAGGGTACTGGAAACAGACTTAAACACACATATATGTCTCTTTTACAGTCTCTTTTCAGCTTTAGGCACAGCCACAGTTAGTTCAGTCCTTCCACAAAGGTTGTCCACACAACCACGAGATCTTTTTGTGAATGAAAATTTTAATTTCGAAACAGAAATTACATTTTAAAATTGCATATTGCTCCAATATACACAGGAATATCTAAGTTCTGGACATGCATCAGATGCTTGATCATAGTAGGAGGCTTCTGAGTTTGAGCAAATTTGTGGAAAAAGGAAAATATTACAGTTACAGACACAGCAATAAGAGAATCAAGTTATTGCTCCCCTGGGGGAAGCAATACAAATAGAAGACCTGTCATTTGTAAGTAAAGAATCTGGATATATATAGTAGACACCATGATATATACCAATAAAAATAAAGTAGGAAGGGTAATGGCCAAGATATGAAACCTTGAGAGAAAATCTTAGTAAAGATACAGGAGTTGTAAACAATTTATCAATAAAAGGAGAGATTTAGGAAAGGGTGGCAAAACACAGAAAATCATGTTGTTTTCTCTGTGCTACCTTCTTGATGAGGTTACATGCATGAACTCATTCGGTGCTCCTGCATGACTAATCTGATGAGTCCTTCATCACTTACTGGCTTAATGAGCTCTACTGCAAAGGAGAAACAGAATATCGCTGCATGAAAATATAAATTGCTCTCAACACTTGATGCACTTGGGGTGCAACTATTATTCAAGCTCCATTCATCCCTAAATGTATGCCATATTTGGTTGCACAAAAAAATCTTGTTACTGGTAAACCAAATACAGGAGACTTATTAAAACTTTTATGCTAGTGTCTCTTATGGCAAGTTGACTAATTTTACTCCGTAAGAAGAGCTTCTTAGAGAAACAAGGCTTGTTTGAAGATGTTACTTGCACACATATACATACATATATATATATGTGTGTGTGTGTGTGTGTGTGTGTGTGTGTGTGTGTGTGTGTGTGCCTTTGTGTTACACTTCAATAACTTTTTAGACCACTGACTGATATCAGGCAAGCATAAGAAGAGGAGAGAAATATATGATCATTAAGTTACATACAACAAGATCTGTTAATAATTTTTTTTTAATAAGTGTCTTTGGTGGATAAAGTCTGTGGTACCCCTTACTGAGGATCTGGTTTATCAATACAATCTTTTCACAAAAACACTTCCAGACAGGTAGGATTCTTCCAGGTTTTCTACACCACTCATCATCATTATCACTCATTTATACTCTCATAGTTCTTGATATTAGATGTTATGAACACTGTATGAGTGCAAGGAGATTTAAAAAGAAAAATAGTCTCATTTTAAAACTACTTTAATGTTTCATTTGGGGTAAAAGATTGTAGACTTAGCTGACCCATGTGCTAGAGTACAGCATGTATGTGTCTGTGCAAGAACTTAATTCTAGCACCAATGTTGTACCTAAGGCCATTAGACTTTAATGCGGTATTAACTTAGAACTTTTATTAAATATATAACAAATTCCTATTGCTACTCAAAAATCTCTACATCATACCATGCACACACACAGTTATTCTCAAACTCTTGAAATGACAAAAAGGAAACATATCTTAAGTGTAATGACAAAAATTATAGACACTAATAAGAATATGAGGTCAAATCAAAGCACGGAAAAAATCACTGTTGAAGTTGTCTTAATAGTCACTAATACATGCACTCTGTAGCTCACTAAGCTATAGCTACTCTGCCCATGGTAAGCAGGGAAGCAGAGTCTTCTCTGGCTGCTTGCACAGTTACTGTTCATCAGTCACAGAATCAGAGTCACAGAATGGGCCAGGTTGGAAGGCACCACCATGGGTCATCTGCTCCAAGCTCCCTCCGGTCATCCCAGAGCGTGTGGCAGAGCGGATTGGGGTGAGATGGCTCTTTAATATTTCCAGTGAAGGAGACTCCACACACTTGGACGCTTTTTGTTTATCTTTGTTACCCTAAAACTAATTTTCTTCAATTTCCAGACCCACAATTCTTTAATTATCTCCTGGTGATATGTTTACAGAATCCTGGCATTATAAACTCAGAAACAAGCTCAGTTATTTAGAGCGTGGTGCTGATAATGCCAAGGTTGTGGGTTTGATGAGCCATTCACCTAAGAGCTGGATTTGATGGTTCTTTGTGGGCTCCTTCCAACTCAGAATATTCTGTGCTGGTGTCTACCTTACTCTCTGACAATCTCCTTCCTGCACACTGCACCCTGCAGGGCACCTCACTTTCACAATTTCTGCAGCTTTCCCATTCTCCTGTTACCCTACACTCAATCATTGGGTTGCATCCCTAAATAATTCAGTCTTCAGAACATAAGTCATGACTGCTATCAAAATAATTTAAAAAAAATAAACAGAAGTAAAATAAAACAAGCCTAGACCACAGGCCATTAGAAAAATTGCTGTTCCAGTTAAACCAACCAAGCCCCAAAACTCCAAGCAAGGCAAAGAAAATTTTGACAAAGTCTGGCAAACCCATCTGTAAAGGCTTGCAAAGTCATTAGAAAGACTGAGACTGTTACTAATAATAGCAAAATTATACTCACATGGTACAGCATCCTGCACACTAAAATTCCAAGAGAAAGCAAAGATTTCCTGAAAACTTGTCAGAACCTTTCAAAATGTGTTGAGCATGATTCAACATATGCAGCAAAGCCAAAACATTTTTTCTTGTTATCCACTATCTCTTTTTAGAGATGGATCAGTTTCTCAGCTACAGTACCCTCTGCTTACCTAATTCCCTCTGCCATGTACCCTCTCACCAGCTGTTTGCACAGCACACACTAATTTAAAAACAAACAGCTGATTGGAACATGCTTCAAGGACTTTATCCAGTATTTTTAATAACGTTTGTTTGGAAACCTATCAATACTTTTTTTAAAAAACCCATTTTAACATTACAAAATAAAGGATGTTAAAAAGTCAAGTTAACTGAAAGGACCAGATGTTTACATTGGTGCCTACGGGTGCAATTGCATTTCAGTTTTATGTTATTATTGCCTAAATTCTATTTCAGGCACTTAAATACTACTGAGGAATTCCCTAATCATTATAACAGTCAACTTGATGGTTTGATAACATAACCAAGTGCAGCTACATTTCTGATCTACCACTCTGAAATATGTGGCCCTGTTACTTCATTTTCTTACAATAGCTCTGAATGATCAAGCCTAATATAAAAGGAGATCAAATTAACTGAGATTATAGTTGACATCATCATTACACATGGGTTCTCATTGTCAGTAAAGATGATAAAATCTATGACATGTTTCTTTGAATTATAATCAGTCCTATTTTGAGTTTTCCTTCATTACATGTTTTATTTAACCATACAAATATAAATGTCAGTTTTCAATAAGGAAGATTATGGTAAGGTCATTAGCCTATTAGACCACTGCTGTAAGTAATATAGGCTTTCAGAAAATTAGTAAAGTCCCTATGTATCTTGAGCAAATTTCTTCTTACATAAAGATTTCTCTAAGTAAAGCAGATACAGCCCCAGCAGAAATATTCTTTCTCAAATTCAAATTCTTCAGATATATTTTTGTGCTATTAATTTAAATGTGACTTGAAATATTTTATTTGAAATGCTGTCTAGAAATAAATCCATTTTTTGATGCTGTAATAATTGCTTTGTTATAAAGTCACGATATCTAAGAGACAGATTGAAAGGAAAGTGCAGTTTCCTTAAGGGAGTCCATGGTAATTTAATTTAATTATCTCATTCCAACTGGTGATAATATCCAAAAGGAAACTATTTCTAAATTTACTTTTTATTAAAACTTAATTCAAGCACAGCTAGCCAAATGTATATGTACTGCAAAAGTATTTTAACATCAATGGCATTGTCTGACTCATTACCTGTCACTTCAACGAGGAGAAAGTCCTGTTATGGTAAAATACCAGAAAATAGACAAACACAAAATACTGTGACTGTAAAAAAATTACAAATTGGCTAATAGAGATTATTACAGCGACCTGAAGAGGTCTCCATGGTGAGAGAAGGACGAGAATCTTGTTTCTTGATCAGAAGGCTGGATTTATTGATATATGACAGATAATACATTATAACTATAATAAAAGAATAAGGAGAGAAGTTGCAGAGGCTTGCTAAGCTAAGAATAGAATAGAAAGAATGAATAACAAAGTTCTGTGTCCAGGGAATCTCTCCCCAAGCTGCTCCTGTGATTGGCCCCCAACTGTACACATGGAACATGAACCAATCACAGGTGCACCCTATTACATTCCACAGCAGCTGATAACAATTGTTTACATTCTTCTTCTGGGGCCTTTGCTTCCCAGAAGATGCACAAATCCCAAAGAAAGGATTTCTGTGAAAAAATGTCTGCGACAAGGGATCAAAGTGAATTGGCCAATATATGAGGGACACTTTTTTCTATTTTCTGTAATACTTAGACAGTTCTGTGCTCCAGTGGTGAGGAAGCTTGCACAGGGATTCTCTGGTATTTCTTTTTAACCATTTCCAGTGCCATTTTCACTGGCAATGGCAGTTGCCTCTCAATTATCTCCAATTGAATCCAAGCACTGCACAACTGGTAGCCAGCAGTGATTCTCTGAGACATGACAACATACTTTTCAAAGGAGAAAAATCCTTTTGAGGGCTGTTGGCACTTCATGCAGGGCAAGAAGGGATTGCTTTGTATACTAATGTACTGGTTTTCCACTGCTGCTCTTGAACCTGACCCTATAATCATCATTAGTTACACACACCAGACACTTGAGAGCAGATATTCAGTTTGGCAAACCATTAAAAATAGAAGTGAACAAGGCCATTAGAAGTTCTTGGCAGCAAAACTATTCAAAACCCTTCTACCTTAACTGTACCATGCTTAATTGGGAAATGCCCACTTGGCATAGCTGCAGCAAAGACTTGTTTCCTGCTCTTCTGGAATAAATAGATGTTTTCTTTCTACCCTCAAGGTGACATCTCCCATGTTGCAAAGCAATTTCAAGATAATAGATATTTTTAGCTCTCCTTGTAGCTCTTAATACAGTTATGGCCATTACACAGCACATTAGTTTTTTGCAGGGATGCTCTTAGCAATAAAGTGGGCTTCAGGCCTATCACAGTCCATGATTTTATTCTTCTAGCACATCCCTGTTTTGTTCATGTTTTTTTTGTACTTCAAATCATTGATCTTGTACTGACTTTTTAGGGCATTTTCTTTGTTTTTTATTCCATCGCTACTTTGAATTCTGTTCCTAATATCTTTTCCAGTACTGTTTCTACTGTTTAAAAATTTTACAAAACTTTTGGGGTTGAGATTCAATATTTTGAAGTTAGAGGTTCATTTTTGCCACAAGAGAAATGCTGGAAAATTAAAAAATAAGTAATGTATTGGCACATTCAACAGTTGGCAAGTAGAATAGACTGGTGTTCTGACTTCTTAGAGCTGGAGGCCATTCAATCCATCTAGCTAAATTGCCGTTCAGTCTGAGTCTTGCTTGGGTGAGGTATCTTTTCAGAGAAGACATAAAACCATCTGGTTCTGCTGCACACCAAAATAAATAATCCATCGATCTTGTTCAAGGGGTGAACTGTTATCCCCACCAAAAATATTTTTTCTAATTTTATCTATAGTTTTACTCATCTTTCAGCCTTCTTTGTGCTATGTGTTTCATTGCTTCCTCGAGCAGCTTTTTCTGTGCAACAGCAACCTCAGTATTTTATCAATAAAACACACATATCTGTAAAACTCAGTCTCAAATGTGGTTGATAGATCACAATCTCCATAAAATCATGTCCCTTCTTGATTACTGTATAAACATTCTTTCATTCTCACATTTAAAAATCAAATCTTTTATCCCTTTTTGCATGTTCCCAGTAAGTGAACATGCATAAGTGAACCACCATAAGTGGTCCAGTTTTTCACTTTCCTTCTTTGAGCAGTAGCACAGTTCTAAAATTTTGCACCCCATACTACAGCCAGTTTTCAATTTACATTATTAATTTTCACCAGTAGGCCACAGGTGTACCTGGACTGTGTGCTGCTGGGTTCTGGAGATTGTAAAAGCATGACCTGTAGTTCATTTTATTCTTTCCAGTTAATAATGGGCCAGAAAGCATTTCATATGAATGTATTATCCCTATTCTTCCAAGTAAAGAATGGAATATTCATTCTTCACTTCTGCATTTTCTACATCATTGCTAACAATTTTAGCATCTTCACTTATTAAACTGCTCACATCAAACTTAAGATTAATTTTGTATCTAATACACTATAAAACTTGATTCATATTAGTATCAGAAATACCAGCTATGGATTTTATTCTAACATCTTTGGTTGGTTTTGGTTTTTTTTTTCTTATGAATCTTTCCATTATGAAAGTTGTTGCATTATATAATTTTAGGTTTAAAACTCTAGAGTTTTCTTTGTTTCTAATTGCTGCCATTATTGGTCCCTGAAACAAGTGTAGGCATATAACAAAAGCTGTCCTCTTTTTCACTGTGGCTGTATAGATAAACTTTTTAAAAGAATTTCCCCTTTTAATTCCTGTTCTCTCTGTCTCCTTTGGGTTTTTGGGGTTTTTTTTGCTAGTCATAGCCAGTCACACTCTTCTGACTTTGAATCAATTTGCTATTTAGACATACATATTCATGTATATATATATATATGTACTCTGATTGGCACTTTCCCTTGCTCATTTGCACTGTAAGAAATCAGGTCATAAAAAATAGTCTCTAGACAATCACTAAAATCCAAGTGATTTATTTACCTCCAGAATTATCTCATGTTGAGATAATACCTTGCAATACTTTCTGTATATCAAAGTTTTTAATAAGATTCATAATAATGAATCAATGCAGAACAATTGTATATGAAGCATAAAGGTTTAAATGTGCACATAGACTTTTGCTCCTTAGATGTTTTCTTTTAAACTTTTTTTTCCTTTTTTGGCTTTATATATTTTTTTGTTAGTCAAAACATTCCTCCTTTTTTGTGTGTTTTGCCAGTGCTCACTTAGTTTTATAATTTACATTCTTGATCCTTTTCTAATTATTTCTACATCCCTGATAATTGAATTTAGATAACTTTGCATTTGGAGAGAATCTTATTTAATGTAAACTCCCTTTCAGTTATTTATACATATTAATAAATTTGCTCTCACTTTGTGTTGTTGAAATATCATTACCACCATTTCAAGTTCATCCTCTTTCTAGCCAATTATTTCTGACAGAGAAAGCTGTGAACCAAAATCATATGGTCAAAGTCACAGACTACAGATTTTCAAAATTCAGATCCTGTGCTATAGTGCAAAACCTGGTTTAGGTTTTGCACTATGCCACACACACACAATCTGGTAAAGCTATACTCATTGATGCAGGAAAGGGAGCTAGAACCCTCCTCTCCGTGTGCAAACAAGGAATTAAGGAAGAGGGCTTCCACGTTGCAGAATTGAAGAATTCTGGGATTGAAGTGTGAGGTTTACTTCAGCACCAGTGGATCGGTTCCCCAGATCAATTGCAATAACCTAACACATGGTGCTATCATAGGGCTTTAGTTCATGGCCAAAGGGACTCAGATGGCCTCCCATAGGGATTTCTCCATAAAGGCTTCCTTCCTGAGTAAAGGAAACAATGGGGGTTTTGGCTGGTTTCTTTCACTTTGTCTCAGAATAACAGAATATGCTGAGTTGTAAAGGACCCACAAGGATCATCAAGTCAAATTCATAACCAGCACAGGACCATTCCCAAGAGTCACACCATGTATTCTCCAAATGCTTTTTGATCTACCCCAGACTTGGTGCTGTGACCTCTTCCCTGGGGAACCTGTTCCAGTCCCAACCACCCTCTGGGTGAAGAACTGTCCCAGACATCTTTTTATGAAAATCCTTTTTTTAGGACTTTCTCCTGATGAGAAGCTGAGAGGTTTCAGCAACAAAATGCAAACAATGGTTGTCTGCTGCTGTGGAATGCAACAAGTGCTTCTGTGATTGGCTCAATACAATTAATGACCAACCCAGTTACGTTAGACTCTCTGTCTGAGCTACAGACTTTTGTTTTTCATTTTTTTCTATTCTTACCTTAGCTAGCCTTCTGAGATGCAACTTTTCCTTCTATTTTTTAGTGTGTTTATAATGTAATATATATCACTAAATAATAAATCAAGCCTTCTGAAATATAGAGTCAGATCTGCGTCTCTTCCCTCATCCTGAAAACCCCTGTGACCATTGTCACAAAGAACCTTTTCCTAATATTCAACCTAAACCTCCCCTGAAACAACCTCAGGCCATTCCCTTGGGTCTTGTCACTGATCACCACAGAGAAGAGAAACCAAGTGATCTCAGCAACTCCTCATATAGCTTCCCCTCCTTTGGACACTCTCTAATATCTTAATATTTTTCTTATATTATGGCACGTAAAGCTGCCCCCAGCACTTGGTGAGACCACCCCAGTACAGAACAGAGCGGGACAATCCCTCCCTTGCCCGGCTGGCATTGCTGTGCCTGACGCCCCCCAGGACACAAGTGGCCCTCCTGGCAGCCAGGGCACTGCTGACTTATGTTCAAATTGCCATCAGCCTGGAAACCCAGGTTTCTTTCACTGCCACATCTTCCCAGCATCTCATTCTCCAGTCTGAGTCTGTATGTACCTTCAGAGTTGCCCCATTCCAGGTGCAGAATCCAGCACTTTCCCTTGTTAAACTTGATATGGTTGGAGATTATCCAGCCCTCTAATTTGCTGAGGTCTCTCTGCAGGGCCTCCCTGCCTTTGAGGGAGTCAGCAGTTCCTCCCAGTTTTGTATCATCTGTGAATGCTTCATATCCCTTCCAGAACTGCGTCCGAGACATTTCACACTTGAGTGTCTTACTTGGAGCATGCGGGAAAGAAATCTTCCACTTATGTCACTACAGCACTGACTCAAGAAAAGTTGCTCAGAGTTCTTAGTCCTGTGTGCATTTCCAACTACAATGTGCCAGTCAGAAGGACCTTCACAGGTCTGAAGATTTTGCTACAGCAAAACCATACTCACTGACAGGCACAATCTTTCTTTCCTGATGAGATTCTTTCCTGAATCAACTAATAATTGCAGGTATTTCCAAGGAAAGGTCAATTCTGACAAATGATTACTCAAAAAAAACTGCACATCCTCCTTGTCATCTTGCATCTTTTTTACAAATTATCTCCCAGTAAAAAAATAATAATCTGGTTGCAGTCAGTGTAAATCTGACTTTTATCAACCACTTATTCATCCAGTTTGCTGAGTTTCTATCTATATTACAGCTGAATCACTGGTTTTCACCAGATGAGGCTCTGGCATGCTATTTTTAATAGCAGAAATGTGGTAACCAATTAGAGCTGCATTTGAAGAAAATTGGGAATTAATAGCCTTCCAAAGCTTGTGTATGCCCCCACAAAGTACTTGCCTAAACATGAGACAAGTACTTCTGTACTTGTTCTCCAAATAGTTCAGATATAAATCTATTACATCATGGAAAATCCCATGGACAACTGATCAACAGAGAAGCACTGATTCCATTTTTGTCACATCTAAATACCCTCTTTAATATCCAGGGTAAGAAAGTGTCCAACAAGACTGGATATAAATTCATCACTGACCTGGGACCAACTGATGCTGAACTCTTAGATCATATTACCAATGTTGCTCCTCTGTTACCTAGTGAGTATATTTGCAAGGTATCAGGAGTATGATGTGTCAGGGCAGGGCAAGAAAGAAAAAGCATGGAAAAACAAGCAGCAATTAATATGCCCACCCGAAAGAGCACTTTACGGCAATGTTAAGGTGAAGACAGGATCTGCTAGGATTTTGAAATCTTCCTGTGTATGGGGAATCTTCATCAAGAAAGAGAAGCTCAAGATCCAGGGAGGAAACCATAGTAAACAAGATGGATTGCCAAAGATAAACTTCTGCCTGTCACAGGCTGTAGAAGGAAAAAGACAGAAATACATAAGCTCTCTTCCTGGAGCTATGCATCCAATCTCTTTCTCCAAGAATTCAACCAAAAATTATTTTATTCAACTGCCTAGCAGCCAGGCTTACTGCTCTGTATAACTTAGGGATAAAGGAAGACCAAGACTGTGCTTGTGTAGCTTATATCATGTATTAATTAGAGTCAAAGCTAGAAATGCTAAGCCATAACTTCATTTGCTTGTTTGTTTGGTATGTCTGTCTCCTGTTTTGGCCCAAGGAATGTTTAACCATTTTTATACAGAATATGTCTCCTGAAAAGAAAAATTGAAAGATTTCCCTGTATTAAAATATTGTTTTCTGGTGAAATCTCTGTGTCATTTCTTTAGACTCATAATGGAAGCAGAATCAGGTCTTTCCCATCTTTGACCAGAATACTAACTGGTATAGTATAGGATGGGGAAGGATGCTTCTTCATCAAAAGACAGGAAGCAAAAAAATCACTTCCTTTCCTTGCACTTTTTCATTTTCCACTGCAGTAAACATGTATTATGTGTGCCTACACAACTGGAATGTAAACACAAAATGGACACAAAAATTTCTACACTGAATCCTAATAGGGTTTAGGCTTCATCTCAAAGCTGACAAAATGGATATGTTTGCAGGTGTGCCCAGAAGCATACATTTACATGCCCTGGAGGAATCTTGACAGAAATCAAAACATTGGGAAATTTTTGGTGTCAAGGGTCTTAATACTGAATGCAGATGCGTAGAACAATACACAGGGAAGTAAAGATGGTGGTTCTTACAAAGGCTGTCTTCTGAAATTGAACTTCATGTTAAACCAACTAAATTAACAGGACTTCTGAGCATCCTGCTACTACCAATACTCAGAGATGATGTGTCTTCCAATCTCTAAATAATGATTCCCCTAGAAATCATGAACCAACATCATAATCTTTCATTTGCTTTTAACAAGTTCCTCTGTCTTATGCTGTACTTGCTGGTCTTTTAAAGCATTTCAATCAAAGGGAATTATGACAAAGGCACAATAAATGATGGAACAATACTTTGTCTCCTTATAATTGTTTATGGAACATGAAGAACCCAAGACTGAAGAGACTAAACTCAGAAAATAATTACTATGCTACAAGTCCTTAAATGAATCTGAGTCAATACCTTACTGTCATAAACCATGTATAAGTTTCACTGGCATTATATGAAATATACAATGGGAATTATTTTCTTTTCTAAGATCTATCTGGAATTCTGTCTTCCTCCTCATACTCTATTAAGTAATAAAGATATTATATTCATTGCACTCACAATGCAAAATCAGAACAATTTATTTGAAATCCATAGAAAAGAACCCCTACTTCCCTTTTTACTTCAAATTTTTATTATAATCTTCAACTCATACAATTAATAATAAAAGACATAGATTTCTCAACTAGATTCCCCACAGATTTCAGTTACAAACTGTTATTTTGAAAGACACTATCACCTTCAAAGTACATCTTTTTAAAAAACTCTATGCAATCAACCTCACTTACTGTTGTAAAACTCAAGCATTTTATAAGTTGCTACTTTCATCTTTGTTAATTCATTGCTTTTATCGGAACTTCAAAATAAAAAAGAATTAAATAATTGCTGTGTGTAGAAAGATTCCATTATATCCTCAAGTACTCAATATTGAGAATAGTCAGCCTGAACAACAAATGAATTGTTAATTAAAGATAAACACATAAACACATAAATACATAAACAAAAGAAATTGCAAGTTTTTTACTTTTTTTTGATACTGGAAATATTTTTATTCATTGTCCGTTTCATAATTCATGATCCAGCCTCCAGAATTTTTGTGGTTGTTAGGATATTTCACCTCAATGTACTGACCACGAGATTTTGTTTCTGTGTGTATCTTTGAATTAGCGGCATGATGACTGATTGTTGTTTATATAAAAACTACTAGTATAATAAAAATACATAATCAGCTCTTTGATTACGCACATATGCATACGAATGCCACTTCTGTCATACTGATTCCAAAACATATAATGATTCCCTTTTACTTCTTTATTTTATAATGCAGTTAATACTAATTATGCTTTCTTGATAAATGGTATCTTCCCCCACCTTACACAAGAGCGCACAGACTAGACAGGCAGCCAGCCTGCCTACATCTAAAACAAACCTCAGGAACCTCCACATGCTCCAGCCCTTCTGTTTTCTTGCCTGTGCCCCTCCACACTTTTGCAAAAGAGGAGAGGACAAGAAATGCCAGCAAGCTGCCCTGTGCTGGGAGCAGATTCCACTGCACACTGTGGAAGATGGAAGCTCATTGCAGTGCAGGGAGTATGGCCACGTACAGTCCACAGGGCCCTTTAGAAGGTAGCTCTGGTGCATGTGTGTTGAATACAGCACAAACCTTTTGTAGAATTCACCCAAAACCTTCACTGAGGACTGGCTGTGCTTTGTCATCAATCATTTTAATGGCATCCCCAAGGAAAAACTGGTAGTAACTCAAGTTTTCTGTTATTTTCCCTAAATGCCGTCTGATCTTTGTCAATGTATCTCAGCCAGAATCACACTGAGTATTCTCCTAGCAGCCAATAGGTGCAATACAAATAATTGGTACCAGCACAGGAAAATAAAATGTCATAGAAAACATTTTGCATTCCAATAAAAGTGCACTGTTAAACTCAGAAGTAGTAACTGAAGCTTGGGACCAATCAGTCAATTCATTAAAACCAAGGGATATGCCAAAAATTTCTCAGAAGGAGCTAAAAAGTTAAAATGCTTTGGGGTATTTTTCTAAGAAAATAATGACCTTTATTTGCCTAAAACAGTGGTGAAAAAAAAAAAAAAGGTGTGAGTAAGACTGATGTTTTCTGTTTAAACAAAGCAGATGAAAGGAATTGCAGTAAGACTAAAAAAACACCCAAGAAACACCATCTTCTGCACAGGGTGGATGGAAGTTTGAATTAAATAAACAACAGCTATGAATAATCTTTTTTCTCCTACACATTCAGAAAAGTAGAAATTTGTAAGCAATTTGAGTATATATATAAGATTATATAAAAATTGTACCCAGCTCAGATCCCTGAGTTCCTATATTGTAAAAAAGTTTTGGTCCACAACTTCAATGGAACACCAACATCCAGTTGAAGTTCACAAACTTAATTGGGTCTAAAATGAAAACATAACTAAAACACACATTTTCAGCTCATTAGCACTTCTTATGCCTTTTTTTTTTTAACTCAATTAGTACAGGTATTAGCCTGCCATGTTAAACTATGTGACCAGACAATACCAGTGTTAACCAAAACATACACAATTCTACTGCAGTGGTTGTTACACAAGCTCTCTGACAGGCTGTCATATTAAGGTATCCTTCATGAACAGAAAACCACCTATTCTTTAATAAATATTTGACAATTTCTTGCAAATATGACTCCTACAGTATTTAATAAAAAGGATTTGCAAAGGTTTTGTATCTTTTCTGTCAAAATTTTAGTGGAATGAAATTATCTCACATTTTCACAGGGAGTACAAGAAATGCTTCCCTTGTCAAAATTCCTTTGCTAACCATTATATACTGCATGATATACTAGTGGATATGTGGGTCTTGAATAATATTTTGATGAGGATTACTGTGTTTAGATATTGAAAAGGAACATAAAACAACTCACATTCACTGAGTTCCAGAATTGTTTGCTTTTCAGTCTTATTGTAGATATTGTGACAAAATTTGTCATTTAAGTGTATGCAGTTGCCGAAATGATATTGCACATATTTATAGAAATTTAATATTGAGATTATGAGAGAAAGACAGTTAAAATTCTAATTTATGTATTGAGGCCTGTATCAGCTGGATTTTATATCTGTCTGTTTTTTTTTTTTTACCAACTACATTAACATAAATACTGGATCCATTCAGAATTATACACAAATTCCAAATGTACAGATTTATTAAATCTAAATTATATAACATGATTAACATTCTTGATACTATGAATTAATTCATATTTCCAGGCTCATATTGTTAAATTATAATTCTTTCTAAATGCATTGATAATTCCTTTGTAAATTTCTGATTAGTTTGCATTTCATCAGTGTAAATGCGTAGTAATATATATTATAAATCCAGATTAAGTTATAATGGCTTTATTTTGTATTATATTAGAAATATGTTACATTAGAAATTTCTATTATGTAAGAAATTTACCTGCCTTATTTTCAGGGGAAGGGAAGCAATTAAATATCCCTTTTAAATAAAGACAAATATAAAAACCACCTTTTTTGATGCTGTTGGTAACCAAAATGTCAGAAGTCAGTAACTGCAGTCTTATAAAAAGGGCATTTTGAGTAAAAAAGTTGACAAGAGTTATTACTAAGCCAGATAAAAGGGTTGTTTGGGTTTTTTAACATTTAAATTTAGAAATACACACAGCACTTTGTCTGGGTGAACAAGGAAATATTGCATTTTTACTGAAATTTTCAACATTTTAAGAAATTCTCTTTTTCTTCCTCATCTTTTACCTTAAGACAAATCCCCAGGTTTTAAAGCCTGTTTTCCTGACCCCTTAGCTTACTGAGGTATCAGTCTAATCAATAGAAGGATCAATTTGAATAAAAAGCACTTATTTCTTCTCTGCCTTTTCTTTCAATCCATACAGCTATTTTGTTAATTATCTCAAGGATAGGTACCATTTGTCTCTATTAGTGCTACCATTTGTTTTTTCTTTTTACATAACATCCAGTTTTTTCCCCTTTTCACCAGTAAGCTTGGGAAAACACATCCCAGCAAACCATTCTGTTCACCTTTCCCACGATGTACCTTTGTCATGAAACACCCAAGATATTGTTTGGCAAGGAGAGAAGATGTGAGCTGTGACCACCTTGCTCCCTGCCCTAATTTATACTCTCTGTAGCTAGAAACCTGTCCATTTAGCCACACAGGAGGCACATAAAACTCTGAGACACCCATTCATTATCTCTCTTGATCACGCTTTCACGGACTACTTGGTCCCTTTGTATTTGTTATTTAATGTTGTATTTCTGTGGCAGCTCAGGCTTGGAATTCGGGGTGAAAAATGTGTCGAGAGTAAGTTAGTATCCCAATGATTATATAGGTTAAAGATGTGAATTATTTGCTTTTTTAAACTTTCTTTCCTTTCCTTTCCTTTCCTTTCCTTTCCTTTCCTTTCCTTTCCTTTCCTTTCCTTTCCTTTCCTTTCCTTTCCTTTCCTTTCCTTTCCTTTCCTTTCCTTTCCTTTCCTTTCCTTTCCTTTCCTTTCCTTTCCTTTCCTTTCCTTTCCTTTCCTTTCCTTTCCTTTCCTTTCCTTT